>NW_024070186.1:117096501-117251038 GCF_014754425.2 Oryx dammah
GGGGGGTTCATGTTTGGGAACGCATGTACACCTGTGGTGGATTCATGTCAATCTATGCCAAAACCAATACAGAATTGTAAAGTAAAAATTAAAAATAAATAAATAAATTTTAAAAAAAAATTGCAAGGAGAAATATCAATAACATCAAATATGCAGATGACACAACACTTATAGCAGAAAGTGAAGAACTAAAGAGCCACTTGATGAAATTGAAAGAACAGAGTGAAAACGTTGGCTTAAAGCTCAACATTCAGAAAACTAAGACCATGGCATCTGGCCCCATCCCTTCATGGAAAATAGATGGAGAAACAGTGGAAAGACTGACTAACTTTATTTTTGGGGCTCCAAAATCACTGCAGATGGTGATTGCAGCCATGAAATTAAAAGACACTTACTCCTTGGAAGGAAAGTTATGACCAAATAGATAGTATATTAAAAAGCAGAGACATTACTTTGTCAACAGAGGTCCATCTAGTCAAGGCTATGGTTTTTCCAGTAGTCATATATGGATGTGAGACTTGGACTATAAAGAAAGCTGCACACAGAAGAATTGATGCTTTTGAACTGTGGTATTGAAGAAAACTCTTGACAGTCCCTTGGACTGCAACGAGATCCAACGAGTCCATCCTAAAGGAGATCAGTCTTGGAAGGACTGATGTTGAAACTGAAACTCCCAATCCTTTGGCCACCTGATACGAAGAGCTGACTCATTTGAAAAGACCCTAATGCTGAAAAAGATTGAGGACAGGAAGAGAAGGGGATGACAGAGGATGAGATGGTTGGATGGCATCACCAACTCAATGGACATGGATTTGGGTAGACTCCAACAGTTGGTGATAGACAGGGAGGCCTGGTGTGCTGCAGTTCATGGGGTTGCAAAGAATCGAACATGACTGAATGACTGAACTGAACTGAAAGTGTAATTATTATATGAGACAAACAGGTTTCAAGACTCATGAGACAACATGGAAAAGATAGAATGTGTCTTCAGTAGTATTCAGTTCAGTTCAGTTCACTTGCTCAGTCATGTCACACTCTTTTGTGACCCCATGAATCGCAGCACGCCAGACCTCCCTGTCCATCACCAACTCCCAGAGTTCACTCAAACTCACATCCATCAAATCAGTGATGCCATCCAGCCATCTCATCCTCTGTCATCCCCTTTTTCTCCTGCACCCAATGTCTCCCAACATCAGTCTTTTCCAATGAGTCAACTCTTTGCATGAGGTGGCCAAATTACTGGAATATCAGCTTTAGCATGATTCCTTCCAATGAACACCCAGGGCTGATCTCCTTCAGAATGGACTGGTTGAATCTCCTTGCAGTCCAAGGGACTCTCAGGAGTCTTCTCCAACACCACAGTTCAAAAGCATCAATTCTTCAGCACTCAGCTTTCTTCACAGTCCAACTCTCACATCCATACATGACTACTGGAAAAACTATAGCCTTGAGTAAACGGACCTTTGTTTGCAAAGTAATGTCTCTGTTTTTCAATATACTATCTAGGTTGGTCATAACTTTTCTTTCAAGGAGTAAGCGTCTTTTAATTTCATGGCTGCAATCACCATCTGCAGTGATTTTGGAGCCCCCCAAAATAAAGTCTGACACTGTTTCCACTGTTTCCCCATCTACTTCCCATGGAGTGATGGGACCGGATGCCATGATCTTTGTTTTCTGAATGTTGAACTTTAAGTCAACTTTTTCACTCTCGTCTTTCACTTTCATCAAGAGGCTCTTTAGTTCTTCTTCACTCTCTTCCATAAGGGTGCTGTCATGTGCATATCTGAGGTTACTGATATTTCTCCTGGCAATCTTGATTCCAGCTTTTGCTTCTTCCAGTCCATCGTTTCTCATGATGTACTCTGCATATAAGTTAAATAAGCAGGGTGACAATATACAGACTTGACGTACTCCTTTTCCTATTTGGAACCGGTCTGTTGTTCCATGTCCAGTTCTAACTGTTGCTTCCTGTCCTGCATATAAGTTTCTCAAGAGGTAGGTCAGCTGGTCTGGTATTCCCATCTCTTGAAGAAGTTCCCACAGTTTATTGTGACCCACACAGTCAAAGGCTTGGCATAGTCAATAAAGCAGAAATAGATGTTTTTCTGGAACTCTCTTGCTTTTTTGATGATTCAGAGGATGTTGGCAATTTGATCTCTGGTTCCTTTGCCTTTTCTAAAACCAGCTTGAACATCTGGAAGTTCACAGTTCATATATTGCTGAAGCCTGGCTTGGAGAATTTTGAGCGTTACTTTACTAATATGTGCTGCTACTGCTGCTGCTGCTAAGTCGCTTCAGTCGTGTCTGACTCTTCGTGACCCCATGGACTGCAGCCTACCAGGCTCCTCCACCCATGGGATTTTCCAGGCAAGAGTACTGGAGTAGGGTGCCATTGCCTTCTCCATTACTAGTGTGTGAGATGAGTTCAATTGTGCGGTAGTTTGAGCATTCTTTGGCATTGCCTTTCTTTGGGATTGGAATGAAGACTGATCTTTTCCAGTCCTGAGGGCACTGCTGAGTTTTCCAAATTTGCTGTTATATTGCGTGCAGCACTTTCACAGCATTGTCTTTCAGGATTTGAAATAGCTCAACTGGAATTCCATCACCTCCACTAGCTTTGTTCATAGTGATGCTTTCTAAGGCCCACTTGACTTCACATTCCAGGATGTCTGGCTCTAGGCAAGTGATCATATCATTGTGATTATCTTGGTCATGAAGATCTTTTTTCTACAGTTCTCTTACGGATTTGCAAAAGAAATCAGTTTGATAAGAAATTCAGTTCAGTGGAAATATATGACTACTAACAAGTCATATTTTTATCTAGAGCTTAACAGAAAGTTAAAATGAGATTGAAAGTAATTGAATTCTAGTTCACTTTCAGGGGAGATTTTCTATCATTAAATGCTTCACTGGCAATAAAATTTTGAATGAAAAGAGAAAAATTCATTCCATTTTTAAAGAAAAAATATTCAAGGACATAAAAATTCATAAACATGTGCAAAAACTTCTCTATCCTACCATCTGGGAAATTATAAAGATCATTTTAAACAAATTCTATTGCAGGTGGTAGAGCTGAAAACTCGTGGCATTCTGATAGTTATAAAAGCAATAAATGGTATATTCACAGAATATGTAGAAATATAAGCATGCCATTTATTTATAGTCTTATCTGTAATTTGCTTTAGTTTAGAATTGTATGAAAACAGCTGTTAGAGATAAGCATATACTGAAAGAATAAACTATCACATGACTGTAATATATCCTTTCTTTATTAAAAATAAGAGTTCTGAAGTAATATTGATAACATACATACTCACTGTGCATTCATGCAGACCTTTTAATATTAAGCTGTTAATATTCATTGGCTTATAGATGTTTTCACATTTCACATTGATTCTTTTTCCGCTTGTGCTAAACCATCTGTTATAAACTTGGATTTATTTATAAAAACACCTTCCGCTTGGTTAGAGACAATCAGAATTTAGGCTGTAATGGCATTTCATACCTCTTTTTGATCTCTGTGGAGAAGGAAGTCTCAAGTTGACCTTCATGTACCTATTTAAGGAAGGCTATTATTGAACTGCTGTACTTGATAAGGTGATCTAATTCCACAAGAATAGTAAAAGTGAAGAGAGGGTAATCATATTTGAAAGAGGGTAGATTCATCCATCCAACAGGAAATAGAGAAGAGCAAAGCAATATTAGGGATAATGTTCTCATTTAGCACAAGGTGAAAGAGCTTGAAAAAGAGACACCAGTTCAAAGTCCTCCAAGAACAAAATTTTTATATTCATTTAAATGTAAACAAAGGCTAAACTCCACAGTCTCTATACTACAATTGGTCATCATCCTAACAAGCAAGCCACTGACTTGTATCACACTGGAGATTTCTATTAGAATACATAGGAATATATCCTTAATTTATAATAAATTTAAACTACTATTATAAAATAGACATCAACTGGGGTCAGTATGAGTTAAAATGACAAATGCTGCTGAAGAAACAAAGAGAACACTAATGTAACTGCTTTTCTTTCTTTAATATTTATTTGATCTATATGCATTGGATTTCTAGACAGGTTTCTAACACCATAGAAATTTGTGATGATAGTAATAGATTTAACAGAGAATAATACTAGAGAGCTTCCAGAAGCTTAAAAAATCTTAAATTAGAATCCTAAATCTAGTTAGTTCAACACAGGGTGTTCCAACCTTCTCAAGAAGCTGTTTCCTTCATAGGTATGGTCAGTAATCACCCACTAGAATGTAAGCTTTCATCCTTAACTAACCTCTCTCTTAAATTACATCTACTCTTTGAATACATGCCAGTATTCATTGTATTAGATTGTGTGAATAAAAAGCAGTAATGTATATTTTCTTCCTTCTGAGAGATATTATGGTGGAAATAACTATAAAACAATAAAACACAAGTATTCTTATATCCTTATGGAGATAAGTACATTGTATTGTGGGATTTTCTTCAGTAAAGGTTAGTGATTAATGGATTGGTGTCAATTTGCCCAGACAAATGTTACTAACCTGTTGGACTTACATTATGACTGTATTATCAAGTGGGTGAAAGCACTGAGAAGAAATCAGATAAAAATGAGACTGACTTAGGAGGAAATGATTGGTTAACTGACAGAAATCTTAAAATATTAATTGGATCTTTTTTTGCTTTTATTTCCAGTATTCTGGGAGGTGGGTCATAGAGGATCCTGCTGTGATTTATGTCGGAGAGTGTTTTGCCTATGTTCTCCTTGCCTATGTTCTCCTCTAGGAGTTTTATAGTTTCTGGTCTTACGTTTAGACCTTTAATCCATTTTGAGTTTATTTTTGTGTATGGTGTTAGAAAGTGATCTAGTTTCATTCTTTTACAAGTGGTTGACAAGTTTTGCCTCCCAGAATACTGGAAATAAAAGCAAAAATAAACAAATGGGACCTAATTAAAATTAAAAGCTTCTGTGCAACAAAGGAAACTATAAGCAAGGTGCAAAGACAGCCTTCGGAATGGGAGAAAATAAGAGCAAATGAAGCAACTGACAAAAAACTAATCTCAAAAATATACAAGCAACTCCTGCAGCTCAATTCCAGAAAAATAAACGACCCAGTCAAAAAAATGGGCCAAAGAACTAAACAGACATTTCTCCAAAGAAGACATACAGATGGCTAACAAACACATGAAAAGATGCTCAACATCACTCATTATCAGAGAAATGCAAATCAAAACCACAATGAGGTACCATTTTACACCAGTCAGAATGGCTGGGATCCAAAAGTCTACAAGCAATAAATGCTGGAGGGGGAGTGGAGGAAAGGGAACCCTCTTACACTGTTGGTGGGAATGCAAACTAGTACAGCCACTATGGAGAACAGTGTGGAGGTGGATGAAACTGGAGCCTATTATACAGAGTGAAGTAAGCCAGAAAGAAAAACACCAATACAGCATACTAACACATATATATGAAATTTAGAAAGATGGTAATGATAACCCTGTGTGCGAGACAGCAAAAGAGACACAGATGTATAGAATGGACTTTTAGACTCTGTGGGAGAGGGAGAGGGTGGGATGATTTGGGAGAATGGCATTGAAACATGTATACTATCAGGTAAGAAACAAATTGCCAGTCTATGTTCGATACAGGATACAGGATGCTTGGGGCTGGTGCACGGGGATGATCCAGAGAGATGATATAGGGTGGGAGGTGGGAGGGGGGTGATTCAGGATTGGGAACTCATGTACACCCGTGGCAGATTCATGTCAATGTATGGCAAAACCAATACAGTATTGTAAAGAAAAATAAAGTAAAAATTAAAAAAAGAATTCTTTTTCACTTAAAACCATTAAAAAAAAAAAAAAAACTGGAAATATAACTGCCTATGACCCAACAATCCCACTGCTGGACATACACACCGAGGAAACCAGAATTGAAAGAGACACATGTACCCCAATGTTCATCGCAGCACTGTTTATAATAGCCAGGACACAGAAGCAACCTAGATGTCCATCAGCAGATGAATGGATAAAAAAGCTGTGGTACATATACACAATGGAGTATTACTCAGTCATTAAAAAGAATACATTTGAATCAGTTCTAATGAGATGGATGAAACTGGAGCCGATTATACAGAGTGAAGTAAGCCAGAAAGAAAAACACCAATACAGTATACTAACGCATATATATGGAATTTAGAAAGATGGTAATGATAACCCTGTATGTGAGACAGCAAAAGAGACACAGATGTATAGAACATCTTTTGGACTCTGTGGGAGAGGGAGAGGGTGGGATGATTTGAGAGAATGGCATTGAAACATGTATACTATCATGTAAGAAACAAATCGCCAGTCTAGGTTCAATGCAGGGTGCAGGATGGTTGGGGCTGGTGCCCTGGGATGACTCAAAGGGATGGTATGGTGGGGGGGAGGGAGGAGGGGGGTTTGGGACTGGGAACATATGTACACCCATGGCAAATTCATGTTGATGTATGGCAAAACCAATACAATATTATAAAGTAAAATAATAATAATAAGTTAAAATTAAAATTACAAAATAAATAAATAAAATAAAAATAAGAAGAAGAAAATAAATGGATCTAGAGTTCTCATTATAAATCTAAGGCAAATAGTTTGAAAAAGCATTCTTGTACATATTCTCAATCAACCAATTGACATAAAAAAGGAAATGTTTATTGTTATTTTGCTAATATGTATTCAAATAATATAGAAAAAATAGATACACTAATTTTAGAATAAATTTAATGTTATTATATTTAGTTATCACAAATATAGTTATTTAATAGATTAAGTCTCTTTGATTATTATAGGCTCTGAATATTTCTAGACTTCTTCCAGTACAAAATATTTTTTTTATTTTTATTTTATATTTTTTTAAATTTTTATTTTTACTATATTTTACTTTACAATACTGTATTGGTTTTGCCATACATTGACATGAATCTGCCACAGGTGTACATGAGTTCACAATCCTGAACCCCCCTCCCACCTCCCACCCCATATCATCTCTCTGGATCATCCCCGTGCACCAGCCCCAAGCATCCTGTATCCTGTATCAAACATAGACTGGCGATTCATTTCTTAAAAGATAGTATACATGTTTCAATGCCATTCTCTCTAATAATCCCACCCTCTCCCTCTCCCTCAGTGTCCAAAACTCCATTTTATACATCTGTGTCTCTTTTGCTGTCTCACATACAGGGTCATCCTTACCATCTTTCTAAATTCCATATATATGCATTAGTATACTGTATTGGTGTTTTTCTTTCTGGCTTACTTTACTCTGTATAATCGGCTCCAGTTTCATCCATCTCATTAGAACTGATTCAAATGTATTCTTTTTAATGGCTGAGTAATACTCCAAACCCAAGATGGGCAGGTCATGGTGGAGAGGTCTGATAGGATGTGGTACACTGGAGAAGGGAATGGCAAGCCACTTCAGTATTCTTGCCTTGAGAACCTCATGAACCATATGAAAAGGCAAAATGATAGGATACCAAAAGAAGAACTCCCCAGGTCCTGAGGTGCCCAATATGCTACTGGAGATCAGTGGAAAAATAACTCCAGAACGAATGAAGGGATGGAGCCAAAGCAAAAACAATACCCAGTTGTGGATGTGACTGGTGATAGAAGTAAGATCCGATGCTGTAAAGAGCAATATTGCATAGGAACTTGGAATGTCAGGTCCATGAATCAAGGCAAACTGGAAGTGGTCAACAAGAGATGGCAAGGGTGAACGTCGACATTCTAGGAATCAGCGAACTAAAATGGACTGGAATCGGTAAATTTAACTCAGATGACAATTATATCTACTACTGTGGGCAGGAATCCCTTAGAAGAAATGGAGTAGCCATTATGGTCAACAAAAGAGTCTGAAATGCAGTACTTGGATTCAATCTCAAAAATGACAGAATGATATCTGTTCGTTTCCAAGGCAAACCATCCAATATCACAGTTATCTAAGTCTATGCCACAACTAGTAACGCTGAAGAAACTGAAGTTGAATGGTTTTATGAAGACCTACAAGACCTTTGCACTCATCTCACATGCTAGTTAAGTAATGCTCAAAATTCTCCAAGCCAGGCTTCAGCAATACGTGAACTGTGAACTCCCTGATGTTCAAGCTGGTTTTAGAAGAGGCAGAGGAACCAGAGATCAAATTGCCAACATCAGCTGGATCATGGAAAAAGCAAGAGAGTTCCAGAAAAACATCTGTTTTTGCTTTATTGACTATGCCAAATCCTTTAACTGTGTGGATCACAATAAACTGTGGACAATTCTGAAAGAAATGGGAATACCAGACCACCTAACCTGCCTCTTGAGAAACCTGTATGCAGGTCAGGAAGCAACAGTTAGAACTGGACATGGAACAACAGACTGGTTCCAAATAGGAAAAGGAGTACGTCAAGGCTGTATATTGTCATCCTGCTTATTTAACTTCTATGCAGAGTACATCATGAGAAACGCTGGACTGGAAGAAACACAAGCGGGAATCAAGATTGCCGGGACAAATATCAATAACCTCAGATATGCAGATGACACCACCCTTATGGTAGAAAGTGAAGAGGAGCTAAAAGACCTCTTGATGAAAGTGAAAGAGGAGAGTGAAAAAGTTGGCTTAAAGCTCAACATTCAGAAAACGAAGATCATGGCATCCGGCCCCATCACTTCATGGGAAATAGATGGGGAAACAGTGGAAACAGTGTCAGGCTTTATTTTTGGGGGCTCCAAAATCACTGTAGATGGTGACTGCAGCCATGAAATTAAAAGACTCTTACTCCTTGGAAGAAAGGTTATGTCCAACCTAGGTAGCATATTCAAAAGCAGAGACATTACTTTGCCGACTAAGGTCCATCTATCAAAGCTATGGTTTTTCCTGTGGTCATGTATGGATGTGAGAGTTGGACTGTGAAGAAGGCTGAGCACTGAAGAATTGATGCTTTTAAACTGTGGTGTTGGAGAAGACTTGAGAGTCCCTTGGACTTCAAGGAAATTCCAACAAGTCCATTCTGAAGGAGATCAGCCCTGGGATTTCTTTGGAAGGAATGATGCTAAAGCTGAAACTCCAGTACTTTGGCCACCTCATGCGAAGAGTTGACTCATTGGAAAAGACTCTGACGCTGGGAGGGATTGGGGGCAGGAGGAGAAGGGAACAACCACATAGGATGAGATGGCTGGATGGCATCACTGACTCGATGGACGTGAGTCTGAGTGAACTCCGGGAGTTGGTGATGGACAGGGAGGTCTGGTGTGCTGCGATTCATGGGGTCGCAAAGAGTCAGATACGACTGAGCGACTGAACTGAACTGAACTGTGTGTATGTACCACAGCTTTCTTATCCATTCATCTGCTGATGGACATCTAGGTTGTTTCCATAAAATCACTTTAATATTCAGATCCGTAATTCATTAGTGGGCAGGCCCTCTGTCATCATTTTATCCCGTACCCAATAGCACTCATTAATAAATAATAATAAAACTTATAAATGAAAGGGAAAAGTTATTTCATGTCCTTTCAATATCATACTAGAACACTGCCTAACAAAATCACCTAAGGATTATTTGATTAGAGGATCTGATTTGTTTGACTTGAAGTTGCTATTGATTAGAAAGCAAATGCTACATTAGGGGTTAATTTGTAGAGAATTAATGTGAAAATGATTCTTTGTCTGGTAGAGGAGATATTTCTAAAAGTATCCATTTAGGATACTGACAACTTTTGGATCTCATGGAGCAATCTTTGATTTTTAAATATTTATTTTATTGAAATGTAGTTGATTTACAATATTGTGTCAATTTCTGTTGTATAGCAAAGCAATTCAGCTATATATATGACATATTATTTTTCATATTCCTTTTCATTACAGTTTACCAAACTCCCAATCCATTCCTCCCCTACCCTACTTTGGCAGCTACAACTCTGTTCTCTATGTCTGTGAGTCTATTTCTCTTTTGTAGATAAGTTTGTTTAAGTCAGATGTTAAATTCAATATATAAGTAATATCATGTGGTATTTATTTTTGTGTGACTGAATTTAGTATGATAACCTCTAGGTCCATCCATGTTGGTGTAAATGGCATTATTTCATTCTTCTAATGGCTGAGTAGAATTCCATTGTACACATATACCACATCTTCTATATTCATTCATTTTTTGACAGATATTAGATTGCTTTCATGTCTTGGTTATTGTAAATAGTGCTGGTATGAACATAGGGGTGCATGTACCTTTTTTAATTACACTTTTGTCTGGAATATGCAGAGGAATGGGATTGCTGAACATATAGAAACTCTATTTTTGGTGTTTTTGAGGAATTTCCAGACTGTTTTCCATAGTGAGTGCACCAATTTACATTCCCACTAACAGTGTAGAAGTGTTCCTTTTTCTTCATAGAGCAGTCTTATATCATTCTTTGTTTTCCATGTATATATTTATCTAAACAAAGATTTTTGCCTTATGATTCCATTCTTAACAAGTTAAGTAAAATTTAGTCATTACTAACAAAGTACTTCCATAAGAATCATGTTTTTAACTATTTGAGAATTAAGTCTTGCCATTTCTTTAGACAGTCCAAGGGAACAATTAGCATGTGATATTGTTTTCATGTAATATATCTTATGAACACAATTTATAACTATTTTAGCTTATTTTACTTCAAAAATATTACCACAAACTCATCAGCTAAACACAACACAAATTTATCTCACTATTTTCATTGGTCAGAAGTGTGCCATATCATAGCTGGGTACTGTGCTGAAGGTTTCACATGGGGGAAATTGAAAAGTCATCTGGGGCTCAAGAGCCTTTTCCAGGCTTATTCAGATGGTTGGAATAACTCAAGTTCTTACAGCTGTAGGACTGAGGACCCTATTTTCTTGCTAGATTTCAAACAGGGGTTGTTTTTGGATCCTAGTAGGTGCCTACCGTTCTTGCCATGTGGTCTTTTGTACATTATAGCATTTGCTTCTTCATAAGAACCAGCCATGAAATTAAAAGATGCTTACTCCTTGGAAGGAAAGTTATGACCAACCCAGATAGCATATTAAAGAGCAGAGACATTACTTTGCCAAGAAAGTTCCATCTAGTCAAGGCTATGGTTTTTCCAGTGGTCATGTATGGATGTGAGAGTTGGACTGTGAAGAGGGCTGAGTACTGAAGAGTTGATGCTTTTGAACTGTGGTGTTGGAGAAGACTCTTGAGAGTCCCTTGGACTGCAAGGAGATCCAACCAGTCCATTCTGAAGGAGATCAGCCCTGGGATTTCTTTGGAAGGAATGATGCTAAAGCTGAAACTCCAGTACTTTGGCCACCTCATGCGAAGAGTTGACTCATTGGAAAAGACTCTGATGCTGGGAGGAATTGGGGGCAGGAGGAGAAGGGGTCGACAGAGGATGAGATGGCTGGATGGCATCACTGACTCGATGGACCTGAGTCTGAGTGAACTCCGGGAGTTGGTGATGCACAGGGAGGTCTGGTGTGCTGCGATTCATGGGGTCGCAAAGAGTCAGACACGACTGAGTGACTGAACTGAACTGAACTGAAGAACGTATTTGCTGCTTCCAAATTTTGTCTTTCTCTGTCCCTTATCCGTAGACCATATAACTAACACAAACTGACTCTTAATCTGCTTTGTGATTAACCGCTCTTGTGCTTCAATTAGGTACTTACTATTTCTGTCCCCTAGTGGCATAAAGTGAAGAGTAACTAAAGAGCTGCTTGATGACAGTGAAAAAGAGTTAAAAACCTGGCTTGAAATTCAACATTCAAAAAGCTTTTCATCATTTCATGTCATCTGGTCTCATCATTTCATGGCAGATAGAAAGGGAAAAGGAAGAAACAGTTACACACTTTATTTTCTTGGTCTCCATCATCATTGTGGACCATGACTGCAGCCATGAAATTAAGATGCTCGCTCTTTGGAAGGAAAGCTATGATAAACCTAGACAACATATTAAAAAGCAGAAACATCACTTTGCCCATATAGTTAAAGTTATGGTTTTTCCAGTAGTCATGTACAGATATGAGAGTTGGACCATAAAGAAGGAAAAACTGATACTTCGAACTGTGGTGTTGTAGAAGGCTCTTGAGAGTCCCTTGTACTGCAAGGAGATCCAACCAGTCAATCCAAAAGAAAATCAACACTGAATATTCATGGCAAAGATTGTTGCTGAAGTTGAAGCTTCAATACTTTGGCCACCTGATGCAAAAAGCCAACTCATTAGAAAAGACCCTGGTGCTGGGAAAGATTGAAGGCAGGAGAAGAGGATGACAGAGGACAAGATGGTTAGACAGCATCACTGACTCAATGGACATGAGTCTGAACAAACTGCAAGAGATAGTGGAAGACAGAAGAACCTGAAGTGCTACAGTCCATTTTGTCACAAAGAGTCAGACATGACTAAGTGACTGAACAACAAAGATTAACCTGAAGTCAATTCATCTGTATTCTTAATTACGTCTGCAAAATTTCCTTTCATACCATAATGTATCACAGGAATGATATCTGACATTCCTGTTCACATTCAAGATAAGTAGATGAGATAATGTATGTGTTAAGTAATTCAATGGGGGCAGTTGTTTCACAGTGTATTATATGTGTATATTGAATATCACATTATGCATGTTAAATATCTTATTGTTTCATTTGCCAGTTCAGTTCAGTTCAGTTCAGTCACTCAGTTGTGTCCGACTCTTTGCAACGCTATGAACTGCAGCATACCAGGCCTCCCTGTCCATCACAAACTCCGGGAGTTTATTCAAATTCATGCCCGTTGAGTCAGTGATGCCATCCAACCATCTCATCCTCTGTCAGTTACAGCTCAATAAAGATGAAGAAAGACAATGTGGTTTAAGGACAGACAAATAGATCAACGGAACAGAATAGTTCAGAATTATGCATATGGTCAAGTGATCTTTGAAAGGAATACAGTAGAAAAAATATTGTCTTTTGCCAATGGTACTAGAATAGATGGTATTCATATGCACAGCAAACTTCTATACATTGTACTGCACACAATGTTTAATTTAAAATGGATTAAAGACTTAATTGCACAATTTAAAACTATAAAGCTTCTGGAAGAAAACAGGAGGAATTTTTGTTAGGTAAAGATTTCTTAGGTAAGACACTAAAATCATGAGCTATAGTGGAATACACTGGAGCTCTCTATCTATACAGCTCATGTGTCTCTTGCTGCTGTCTTTGTCTTCCTAGACTACCACTTCTTCAACCCAGCAAATTCACTGTGCTCCATCTGAATGTCTCCTCTCTGTAATACAGCTTACTCTCATGGTAGTAAACTGGGGCAATCATATGACTCACCCTCATTCATGTCCTTTCTTTCAGAGATTACTGCCTCTCATTGTCTGATGCCCACTGTTCTATAAACTACTGTTCCATATATTTTTATTTGTTGATTAAGTGGGAAGATAAATCCTGCCTCGGTTACTCCATCTCCTACTTCAGATTCTCGGGTCTCTCCATTTTCTTGTGTCTGGCCCTTTTCCTCTTCCTTTCGTATAGTATCCTGCAGCAGCCTCTGCTGCAATTTTGAATTCTGGTGCTACCACTGATCTCTAGGCACCTCAGTTTCATTATCTACAAAATAGGAACAATAACAGTATCTAACAGGCTTGAGTGTGGCAAGGATTAAGTGAGATAATAAGTTTAAAGCTCTTATTATTCTCTTATTGGCTTTTCCTAGCTAGGGTTTTTACCCTTTTTATCTTATATTCCATCCACCTAAGAAGATTAGTGATACTAGGATTTCTGCAGGGATATAGGGACTGCTATTTGAGATCAGTCGTGATTAACAAATTGGTAAACACATTTTAAGTTCTCCAATGATATTTATTACAATGTATGGCCATAGTTGCAAATGGGAACTTGGAAAACCAAATTTGATGGTCTGTGATGATCTGTGTGAGAAAGACTCATGTTTTTCACTATGAGATAAATGGTTGAGATATTGGGAAATAGCATGGATTTTTTGTGTTAAAGGTAATGGCAAGGGAGAAATAAATGAAAATTTCTATGTCTGGCCCATTTATAAGGGGGAGAATAAATGTAAAATGGGGGTAAAAAAAAAGTCAGATTTGAAATGGATCAAAGAGATGTAAATCAAGTGATGAAATTTTAAATTAAGTAAGAAATTCAAGTGGATACATCAAGGAAACAAAATTTATGAGTCTGCAGCTCAGTAGATAGGTCCCAGCTGGATAAAGTGAAATTATCCTATATATAGGTAACATTTAAATTCATGACATAATAACAGAAGTTAGGTGGTCAAAGACTCATAAAAAATATAGTTCTTAGCCAATACCAAAGATAAATGATAATTCTATTGATATAGATAGATAGATTTTATATAAAATAAACCAAATCTTGGATATACTTTCAGAAAAAAACAAATCACTACTCCCAATTTACTAGGCATTGTGGTTTTGGATTAATGGACAAGTTCTGAACAATGTGTGTGGAAACATTCTCAGAAGAAGTCATTTGCTTTAGGGGCTCCTCAGTTTCACACATAAAATATGTTTACATGCCTTACTACTATTCTACAGTCAGCTATTCTTCAAAAAATCTATAAACTCTCAAGTGTACTGTACAATAAGCAATCTAGGCCTACTAACAGATCCAAATAAAAGGCATTTCTTTCTAACTAGAGATGCCACCCCTACCTTTCCACTAGTAAATATCCTATCATGTTTAGGAACAGAGTCTTAGATCAGTTGCTTGTACCCTGGATCTGAGAGAAAGGAAATACTGCTGTTATTATCTTCTTATATAATTTAAAGCCACTTTCACTTTTTTCCCTGGCCAATAATTTTTCATCATTAGTGTGTTTCAAATCAGTCTTCCTAAATATTTTCTCATTTGGATGTTATGGGGGCATCATATATATATAGGTTTTACTTCATTTAATTCTATTAATGAATATACAAATTCTTATTACATCACATAGACATGACAGAGAAATTAAAAAGTCACACTGTTATGTTTTGTTTCATCTCCATAGAAATGACCTTTTCCCATATTCTCCAGTAGCGAGGTTAGCAACTAACTAGAGGCCATTATTCAGGAAAGTGCAGATTCTCTCTGACGTATGAATATAAGCATATCCTGAATATCATACCATAATCTTTCACAGATATAGGTTTTCAGAACCATATGACATTGTCCAGGCCTCCCCACATAGAGCACTTCCCTGGTGGCTCAGTGGTAAAGAATCTCCCTGCCATGCAGGGGACCTGGGTTTGATCCATGGGTTGGGAGATCCCCTGGAGGAGGAAATGGCTATCCATCCAAGTATTCTTTTTTTTTTTTTCCATCCAAGTATTCTTGACTGGAGAATTCCATAAACAGAGGAGCCTGGTGGGCTACAGTCAACAGAGTCACAAAGAGCAGGCCATGAATGAGCAGCTAACACTTCAGTTCCCCACATGGGACAGCATGGCATTGATTCGTTATGTACTCAATCTCAGTTGAATAATAGGAGGAGGGGTTTTCTCTTTATCTTTGGCACCTGGAACAATAGAAAACCAGGATCTTGCCCCTGTGGCATCTTTTCATAGGTTAGGCTTTCCAAAGTAAAGTATCCTTAAAAATAGACCACTTTAATCTGGGACGTTAACATTGCTTACTACAGATCTTCAAAAACACCAGAATCCATTCTGTCCTTCCTTAAGAGAAGGAATAAGACCTCTGTCAGAACTATTAATGAGTTTGGTGTTTTATTAGTTTACTAGCATGCCTAGACAACTCATAATTTATTCATCATCTTCCCTAACTGGCTGCTGATGTGTCTCCTGAAATAATTTTCCCATTATACTCAGAACCATGAGACGCTAAACTAAAAGTTGTACCACATTTTGCCGAACATGTCTGTTCTCATCAAGTAACCACATATATTGTTACCAGGGTGGTTTTGACAAAGGATAGGCTGGATACACGTGCAGAAGAATTGTGGAGCCCATTAACTCTCCACTGGGCAGAGTATAAACCTAAACACAGCTTATTATGAGTTACCATAAATGGGACATACACATTTCAAAAAGATAGTCATTTGTGATATGTCTGCCAAATAAACCTGAAATCTTTTTCTCCTGAGACTACCTCACTTCCATGTTGTTTCTCTAAAAAGTCATTTAATCTACATTCCCATTTAGTATATCAAAGAAGCAAGTCAAGTCCTAACCTTATGGGAAAATGACATCAATTGGCTTCTCATCATACTCATTTCAAATCCATGTCATATGCAGAAGCTAAGCAGCGTGATACACTCTAAAAGAAACAAAGTAGCAAAAAGTTCCTATGTATCATGAATTCAATATTAGTTCTAATTAATTGAATCACACACACATGAGGGTGCTGTGTGACCATATTTTTTCTCCAAATTGTCAAGACTGAGCTTTTAGGCAGAACACATAAGTCAGCATAAGTCAATTTCCATTCTTTGTGCAAAACAAGTGAGATATTTTTTCCAACATTTTCCAATAATGAATACTAGATCTTAGAGACAGCTAGAGGTATTATTCTATTGCTCTGAGACATTTTATGGGAATAAAGTTATTGCATCTTTCCCTGAAATTACAACCTATATATGGGTATTCTTCATATTTCCCATAAATTTATTTTTCTTTTTATTACATGTTTTAATTCATACACTTCTTACTGGAGGGCTCTGGTTGGAAAAAGTGCTTATCTAAACAAAGACATAAGTGTCAAAAATAATTGCTACAAGTCCAGCTTTTACCTCTTTCCAGGAGGAAGTCTTAAGACTTGAATAAAAATTACAAGACTGTCCTTAGCACTTGGTAATGGGGACAGTGTCATATCTAAAACAGCTACAAGGGCCAGAATTATGTCTTAACCTAAAGTTCACTTAGGGATACTTTCTGATTTCTGTCAGCCTTCCTCAGTGATCAGTGCAAAGAAATAGAGGAAAACAATAGAATGGGAAAGAATAGAGATCTCTTCAAGAAATAGAGATACCAAGGGAACATTTCATGCAAAGATGGGCACAATGAAGGACAGAAATGGTATGGACCTAACAGAAGCAGAAGATATTAAGAAGAGGTGGCAAGAATACACAGAACTGTACAAAAAAGATCTTCATAACCCAGATAATCATGATGGTGTGATCACTCACCTAGAGCTAGACATCCTGGAATGTGAAGTCAAGTGGGCCTTAAGAAGCAGCACTATGAACAAAGCTAGTGGAGGTGATGGAATTCCAGTTGAGCTATTTCAAATCTTAAAATGTGATGCTGTGAAAGTGCCACACTCAATATGCCAGCAAATTTGGAAGAATCAGCGGTGACCACAGGACTGGAAAAGGTCAGTTTTCATTCCAATCCTAAAGAAATGCAAAGCCAAAGAATGCTCAGACTACTGCACAATTGCACTCATCTCACATGCTAGCAAAGTAATGCTTAAAATTCTCCAAGTCAGGCTTCAATAGTACATGAATCTTGAACTTCCAGATGTTCAAGCTGGATTTAGAAGAGGCAGAGGAACCAGAGATCAAATTACCAACATTCATTGGCTCATCAAAAAGCCAAGAGAGTTCCAAAAAAACATCTATTTCTGCCTTATTGACTATGCCAAAGCCCTTAACTGCATGGATCACCACAAACTGTGGAAAATTCTTAAAGAGATGGGAATGCCAGACTACCTGACCTGCCTTCTGAGAAATCTGTCTGCAAGTCAAAAAGTATCAGTTAGAACTGGACATGGAACAACAGACTTGTTCAAAATTGGGAAAGGAGGATGGCAAGGCTTATTCATCACCCTGCTTATTTAACATATATGCAGAGTACATCATGAGAAATGATGGACTGGATGAAGCACAAGCTGGAATCAAGATTGCCAGGAGAAATGTCAGTAACCTCAGATATGCAGAAGACACCTCACTCATGGCAGAAAGCAAAAAAGAACTAAAGAGGCTCTTGATGAAAGTGAAATAGGAGAGTGAAAAATTTGGCTTAAAACTCAACATTCAGAAAACTAAGATCATGGCATCTGGTCTCATCACTTCATGTGAAATAGAAGGGGCAACAGTGGAAAAAGTGTCAAACTTTATTTTATTGGGCTGCAAAATCACTGCAGATGGTGACTGCAGCCATGAAATTAAAAGACACTTCCTCCTTGGAAGAAAAGCCATGACCAACCTAGATAGCATATTAAAAAGCAGAGACATTACTTTGCCAAGAAAGGTCCATCTAGTCAAGGCTATGGTTTTTCCAGTAGTCATGTATGGATGTGAGAGTTTCACTATAAAGAAAGCTGAGTGCCAAAGAACTGATGCTTTGAACTGTGATGTTGGAGATGACTCTTGAGAGCTCCTTGGACTGCAAGGAGATCCAACCAGTCCTAAAGGAAATCAGTCCTGACTATTCAGTGCAAGGACGGATGTGAAGATTAAACTACAATACTTTGGCCACCTGATGTGAAGAACTGACTCATTTGCAAAGACCCTGATGCTGGGAAAGATTGATTGTGGGAGGAGAAGAGGATGACAGAGGATGAGATGGTTGGATCGCATCACCAACTCAATGTATACAAGTTTGAGTAAACTCTGGGAGTTGGTGATGGACAGGGAAGCCAGGTGTGCTGAAGTCCATGGGGTCCCAAAGAGTCAGACATGACAGAGCAACTGAATTAAACTGAACTGAGTAAATTGTATATTCAATGAAATCACAATTCACAGTATATTAAGGAATAGGATATATATCTGTTTAATATATTTTCTCGGTATGACCATACATTGATAACAGTAAAGTTTGTACGTTGATCTAAAGAAATACAGGCTGGTGGAGAAATTTGATAGCTTATTTGTTATTCCAAACTTTAATTATATTTTCCACAGATGCTTATGAAACTGAATAAATAAAACAGTGAAATGGGTTGTGCTAGTGGTAAAGAACTTGCCTGCTAATTCAAGAGATATAAAAGACATGGATTCAATCACTGGATCAGGAAGAGCCCCTGGAGGAGGGTATGCTAACCCACTCCAGTATTCCTTCCTGGAAAATCCCATGGACAGAGGAGCCTGGTAGGCTATAGTCCATGGGGTCGCAGAGAGTTGGACATGACTGAAATGACTTAGCATACATAGAGTGAAAAAAAGTCTTGATTCTAAATAATACCCATTTGTAGTCCCCTAAAGCTCCTGATAGGAGTCCATGTATTCTAACAAAGTGCTGGTTCCTGAGAAATAAGAATTTTACACAGTGGCATCTTAAGGACATTTCTTTCCTATCGGCAGGAGCTGAGAGCAATCTCTTACCACATTAGAGGTTTCATTTGACTTGAGGTTGAACCCTACACAGCCTGAGCATTGTTGTCATTGTTGTTTAGTCACTCAGTCATGTCCAATTCTTTGAGACCAGCTTGCCAGGCTTCCCTGTCCTTCACCATCTCCTGGAGCTTGCTCAAACTCATGTCGCTTGAGTCAGTGATGCCATCCAACCGTCTCATCCTCTGTCATCCCCTTCTCCTCCTGCCTTCAATCTTTCTCAGAATCAGGGTCTTTTCCAATGAATCAGCTCTTTGCATCAGGTGGCCAAAGTATTGGAGCTTCAGCTTCAGCATCAGTCCCTCCAATGAATATTCAGGTTTGATTTCCTTTAGAATTGACTTATTTTATCTCCTTGCAGTCCAAGGGACTCTCAAGAGTCTTCTCCAACACCACAGTTCAAAAGCATTGATTCTTTGGTGCTCAGCCTTCTTTATGATCCAGCTCTCACATCTGTACATGACTACTAGAAAAACCAGAGCTTTGACTATATGGACTTTTGTTGACAAAGTAATGTCTCTGCTTTTGCATATCCTGTCTAGGTTTGTCATAGCTTTTCTTCCAAAGAGCAAGCATCTTTTAACTTCATGGCTACAGTCATGGTTCACATTGATTTTGAAGCCCAAGAAAATAAAGTTGTCATTGTTTCCCCATCTATGTGTCATGAAATAATAGGACCAGATGCCATGATCTTAGTTTTTTGAATGTTGAGTTTTAAGCCAGCTTTTTCACTCTCCTCTTTCATTTTCATCAAAAAGCTTTTTAGTTCCTTTTTGCTTTCTGACATAAGGGTCGTGTCATCTGCATATCTGAGGTTGTTGGTATTTATCCCAGCAATCTTGATTCCAGTTTCTTCTTCATCCAGCCTGGCATTTTGTATGACGCACTCTACAAATAAGTTAAATAAGCAGTGTGACAAGCCTGAACATACCATGCCTATTCATTTTATGAGATCAAATAATGAATTGGATCTCATCTAGGTATCTCCATAGTTTTCCATCTGTTTTCTTATCTGGCAATTTGGTCACTTTGGAGGGCATCTACATGAATTACCCTTCATCATTTCTGTAAATTTCCAAACAGACTTCCATAACTGAGTAATTCAAACAGGAGTAGAGTTTGTTATCTCACTAGCTAGACTTCCTTATTAACCTATACTGTAAGGCCACTGGCTATAACACAGGGTCAACAAAGTTCCAAATGCTCAGTGTGGGAGCCTAATTCCACCCATGCCTGCTGAATAAACTGCTCCCAGCTTCAAGTAGTATTAACTGTGTCTTGTCCTTCCCCGGTAAGGTTTTATACTTTCTGTCAAGTATATTGCAGCCAGTTTCCAAAACACCTATTCAACTCTTAATTTTAAAACACTCATGTGGGCTAAACAGCATGATTAGCTTTGCTGAAAAGGAAATATCGTCTTCAGACTATTCTGGGATAAGGACAGGGAGGCCCTTCAAGGACTCTATCAGAGAACTCTGAAAGCAGTGAAGAAACCATGCTTCAGATGTGTGCACTCATAATGAAACACCAACTCCATTTTATCAGTGAGCATAGCTACTCTCTCTATTGGATTTTCTCCAACATTACCTAAAACATGATAGATATTTATGGTCTCAGAATTATCTGATATCCTTCAGCAGCAATAGCAGTTTCCTTCAACACCCACTAACAAATTAGAAAGAGTCTTTCAAAGAAAGTTACCTGTGTCAGGCTATTTTAGAGATCAAAACACAAGAAGTTTTGGATGAATTCATTTCTGCCAAAAAATTCAGTCTACATAAAGCTCTGATCACAAGCATATTTAAGATCTTATGAGCCATTATAATGTACTACTGAGAGTTCCTGAATAACTGCCTTTTGTTAATCTTTTTTTTTCCCCCTCTGCTCAGAACCCAATCCCAATTTTCATTTCATTTTTGGCAACCTTATAAGTAATAGCCAGCAAAATTCCTAAGTGGGAAATGGGATTCATCTGAACCCAATAGCCATGACAGATGCTTGGAATACTTTTAAATGGTGAGGTTGGAAAACTAAAATATTTCTAATATTTTCAGGGACATCTATGGATGACATGTCCATGGCACACATGGTTACTCAAAATTTCACAGATTGAACCAAACTTTGGTGTTTATCCAGATTCTTCAGCCAGTCTTTCTTTGTTAGATGGATGCCTCCAGTCCTTAACCTGTCATGTATTTTTATTTCCATGAAGAGTCGACAATCATGGTATCATCAGCATCAGATTAAGACTGTACTAGTAGAGTCATATATCTTGACTCCAGACACTAATGGTACAATGCATGTCAATCATACATGTACAGCTGTGACATCCTGTGCTGGATTCAGGCTCTGTTACAGACTTTCTTAACCCTTTTTTTTTTTTCTCTTCTGATACACAATTAAGGAATTGGTATCTGTTTTACTTTTTCTTAATAGAAAATGTAAAAAGTTACTGCTGTTTGGTCAAGAATTAAACACAAGAAGTTTAATAATTGAGGCAATTTGGTGTAAATAAAAATATAAATATAAATTTTAGACTTTTCAAGTGGGCTTCTTTATCTTTTGTAATATCAAGAAATTTAGTTGTACTATATTCATCTTCAGACTATATCAATTTTTATCTAAAACGTGTGCATGATAATACCTCTTACTTTGAAACTATACTGTAAAAATTAGAGAGAATTTCTGGAAAGTATGTACTCCAATACAGTAGACACTCCCCAAAAGTTTGTTACTGTTGCTATTAATGTGTGCATCCATGCTCAGTTGCTCAGTCATGTCTGGCTTTTTGCAACATTATAGACTGTAGCCCCCTAGGCTCCTCTGTCCATGGGATTCTCCAAACAAGAATACAAGACTGGGTTTCCAAGCCCTTCTCCAGGGGATCTTCCCAACCCAGGGATCAGACCCACATCTCCTGAACATGGATTCTCCTGCAGGTGGATTCTTCACCCACTGAGCCACCTGGAAAGCCCCAGGCGGGCTATCAGTTGGTGGGTGGGCTATTGCCATCAATAAGCTAAAATAATACTTACAGGGGATAAAATAGGATAGACTATTCAGAAATAATTATTTGGTGGATTGAGCTAAATAACTAGTCAATTATTTTGTTATACAGATATTAAAAAGATAGGATCAATTGGATATTTTAATTAAATAGATATAGATTATATTGGTATCTGAAATCACAGAGCAAAATACTAACTTTGTTGCTCATATTTTAAGCCAAGTAGATGTATTTACTCTTTGGTATTTAAACTGGCTATAAATTTGTGGCCTTTTTTTATGTTATTACAATCTGATACAAATTAATATTCTGAAAGAGCACAAATATTTTTTAAAAATATTTCTAGTAATTGATCATTTTTAGTTTTCTTTCTCACATTCAAAAAATGATTAAAATATTTTGGAATGAGGTCATATCATACCTGTATAACTCCTTGATGCTGTTTTAAATAATTGGTATAAGAAGGAATTATAAGGATTCTGCAAAGGAAAGTCTTTTTAAAAATAATAATTAATGGATTTCTGCCTGCTTTTAATTACATACAAAATTTAGGTTTCACAGTTAGTTCCAAAAGGAAGGAGTCTGTTTCTTGATCTCCTTCCTCTCACACAAACATATTCTCCTACTTCTATCCAGGCAAGCATGAGTGGCAACAATGGAGTAAAGAAGAATGTTAGTACCAGGGATTCTAGCCAGTTATGCATCAAATATGGTACAACATAGGTGAGGTGAAGTTGCTCAGTCCTGTCCGACTCTTTGCGACCCCGTGGACTGTAACCTACTAGGCTTCTCTGTCCATGGGATTCTCCAGGCAAGAATACTGGAGTGGATTGCCATTTCCTTCTCCAGGGGATCTTCCCAACCCAGGGATTGAACCTGGATCTCCCGCATTGGAGGCAGACACTTTAACCTCTGAGCCACCAGGGAAGAAATGGTATAACACAGACATCTTCTAATTAACAAAAGTAATTAAGAATAGTCTCTTGCTCATACTCCATTTTCTCTGGCAACTGTGGTTGCTGACACTCCACTGAACTTTTGGCTTACTAGTAGCAACTTTTGACCTTTGAGTTTCTGCAGATTACTCGGCACACAAGAGTCAGATGATAATAGTTTATTCTCTTTTTGTGCCTGGGCATTATTCATTGTGTGCCTTGTTGCTCTTTATTCCTCTTGAGCAACTGTAGCAACTTCTGCCACCGAGGCTGATTCTTAATGACAAGGAAGAATCTATTTCACACTCCTGATTCAGTTTGTTTTAATAAAAACTTGCTGGTAGCAAACTGCTATTTCTGAGATTACTTTGATCATAGAATTAAAAATAATTTTCAATAATACTCTTTCTAAAATATTTTACAATTACTACAAGATAAATTTATACTCAAATTTATATGATAATTGTTAATTGTTAATGGATATATTTTGTTATGTTTTAAAACACTAACTGTATTATGCATTAAATACATAAAAGTGTATTATAGCTAATGTCACTAAAAGTTATCTTAGATGAAAATATAATAGGATTATCTCTAAACATAATATTTTTTAAAGGGATTTTTGTGTTTGTATCACACTATAATCCACTCCTGAGTAGAATAGAGAATTAAACATGAATGTATAAAAGTATGAAAGAATGCATCTAAAACTATAGTTCTCCTTTTTCACAATGCTAACAATTGTATAGGGGTAAAAACAAAGAAAAGCAAAGAAATAAAGAAAGAAAAGATATTTGGGAGGCATACAATTTGTCATTTTTTTAAAAAAAAATCAAATTAAAAAAAAAAAACTACTGGGGAACAGAAACAGGAAAAATGGAATTTCTGTCCCTAGAACTGATTTTTTTTCCAAGTACTTTTTTATCTCTTTCACTAAGGAAATAAGTAGTCTGTCACTTTATTTGGAAAAACAGATGTTGACTTTTATACAAATGAAAAGTCATAAACTTCTACATGTTTGGAGAAGTGCAGTTTAAATTCAAGTTGTATAAAAACCCAGAGGCTGTGTCCCTCCTAAATTGGAAAATTCCAGAGGTCTTTTGAATCTGAGAGTCACCGTTTCAGCCTGTGCCTCCCTTGGAATACCATCAGGCAGTTCTTGGATGGCAGGAAAAGCACCCTCAGTTCATCAGCACATGGCACTCCCAGTTGTCTAGAAGAGGAGGACCAGTTCTCCTTATCTTACCAGAGCAAAGGAAAAAAGAATCTCTTTACAAGTCCTTTCCTGGATGAAGAAAATGTCACAATGACTGGGAACTGGGGATGGAGGAGAACAGAGAGACAGAAACCATTTAAATAAGCAGCCACTGAACCGGATCTGCTATGAAAATTTCTTCCACAAATAAGTTTGTGTGTTAGTCGCCCAGTTGTGTGCTACTCTTTGCAACCCATGCAACCCGCCAGGCTGCTCTGTCCATGGGAATTTTCCAGGCAAGAATACTGGGGTATTCTTCGGTAGCTAGCCCCGTCTCCATGGGATTTCCCAAGAAAGGGATCAAATTCAGGGTTCCTTCATTGCAGACAGATACTTCACTATCTGAGACCCACATTAAAAGCATAAAATTTGGTCTCTGCATTTGTGAATCTTACTTTTAAGAGAAAAGATACATCTAAAGCAAACAAGTATTCAAGTTCTAAAATGGGCAATAGAGGAAAATGACATATATTTTTGAAACAAAATATTATATATGAAAAATCAATTGTTCTGCCTTTGGCTCAGATGTTTCCAAGTCTTCAGTTCAGTCTAGTTCAGTCACTCAGTCATGTCCAACTCTTTGCAACCCCATGGAGTGCAGCACATCAGGCTTC
This sequence comes from Oryx dammah, assembly GCF_014754425.2. NCBI lineage: Eukaryota > Metazoa > Chordata > Mammalia > Artiodactyla > Bovidae > Oryx > Oryx dammah. The sequence continues at coordinate 117,121,625 of NW_024070186.1, forward strand.
CCTGTCCATGACCAACTCCCAGAGCTTGCTCATCGAGTCAATGATGGGAACCAACCATCTCATCCCCTTTCATCCCCTTTTCCTCCAGCCTGCAATCTTTTCCAGCATCAGGGTCTTTTCAAATGAGTCTGTTCTTCACATCAGATGGCCAAAGAATGGGAGATTCAGCTTCAGCATCAGCATCAGTCCTTCCAATGAATATTCAGAACTGATTCCCTTTAGGATGGGCTGGTTGGATCTCCTTGCAGTCCAAGGGACTCTCAAGAGTCTTCTCCAACACCACAGCTTAAAAGCCTCATTCTTCAGTGCTCAGCAGTTTTTATGGTCCAGCTCTCACATCCATAAATCACTACTGGGAAAACCATAGCTTTAACTAGATGGACCTTTTTTGGCAAAGTAACATCTCTGCTTTTTAATATGCTGTCTAGGTTGGTCATGGCTTTTCTTCCAAGTAAAAGCGTCTTTTAATTTCATGGCTGAAGTCACCATCTGCAGTGATTTTGAAGCTTAAGAAAATAAAGTCTGTGACTCTTTCTATTGTTTCCCCAACGATTTGCCATAAAGTGATGGGACCGGATGCCATGATCTTAGTTTTTTGAATGTTGAGTTATAAGCCCGCGTTTTCACTCTCCTCTTTCACTTTTATCAAGAGACTCTATTAGTTCCTCCTCACTTTCTTTCTTAGGGTGGTATCATCTACATATCTGAGGTTATTGATATTTCTCCTGGCAATCTTGATTCCAGCTCATGCTTCATCCAGCCTGTCTTCTCTCAAGATGTATTCTGCATATCAGTTACATAAGCAAAGTGACAAGCAAGCCTTGACCTACTCCTTTCCCAATTTGAAACCAGTCCATGGCTGGTTCTAACTGTTGCTTCTCAACCTGTATATAAATTTCTCAGGAGGCAGGTAAGGTGGTCTGATATTCCATCTCTTTTGGAATTTTCCACAGTTTTTTGTGATTCACACAGTCAAAGATTTTAGCACAGTCGGTGAAGAAGAAGTAGATGTTTTTCTGGAACTCTCTTGCTTTTTCTATGATCCAACAGATGTTGGCAATTTGATCTTAGGTTCCTCTGCTTTTTCTAAGCAGGTTGAATATCTGGAAGTTCTCAGTTCACATACTGTTCAAGCCTAGTTTAGAGAATTTTTAGCATTACTTTGCTAGTGTATTAAATAAGTGCAACTGTGTGGTAGTTTGAATATTCTTTAGCATTGCTTTTCTTTGTGATTGGAATGAGAACTGACCTTTTCCTATCCTGTGGCCACTGCTGAGTTTTCCAAATTTGCTGGCATATTGAGTGAAGCACTTTCAAAGCATCATCTTTTAGGATCTGAAATAGCTCCACTGGCATTCCATCACCTCCACTAGCTTTGTTCATAGTGAGGCTTCCTAAGGCCCGCTTGACCTCTCACCCCAGGATGTCTGGCTCTAGGTGAGTGATCACACCACCACGGTTGTCTGAGTCATTAAGATCTTTTTTGTATAGCTCTTCTGTGTAATCTTGCCACCTCTTCTTAATATCTTCTGCTCTGTTAGGTCCATACCATTTCTGTCTTTTATTGTGCCCATCTTTGCATGAAACATTCCCTTGGTATATCTAATTTTCTTGGTATAAATAATTTTCTAGTATTTCCCATTCTATTGTTTTCCTCTCCTTCTTTGCATTGATCACTTAGGAAAGCTTTCTTATCTCTCCTTGCTATTCTTTGAAACTCTGCATTCAAATGTGTTTGTCTTTCCCTTTTTCCTTTGCCTTTTGCTTCTCTTCTTATCTCAGCTATTTGTAAGGCCTCCTCAGACAACCCTTTGCCCTTTTGCATTTCTTTTTCTTTGGGTTGGTTTTGATCAGCTTCCTGTACAATGTTATGAACCTCTGTCCATAGTTCTTCAGGCACTCAGTTTATCAGATCTAATCCTTTGAATCTATTTGTCACTTCCACTGTATAATCATAAGGGATTTGATTTAGGTAATACTTTAATGGCCTAATGGTTTTCTCTACTTTCTTCAATTTAAGTCTGAATTTTGCAATAAGGAGTTCATGATCTAGCCACTGTCAGCTCCCAGTCTTGTTTCTACTAACTGTATGGAGCTTCTTTATCTTTGGCTGCAAAGAATGTAATCAGTCTAATTTTGGTATTGACCATCTGATGATGTCCATGTGTAGAGTCTTCTCTTGGGTTGTTGGAAGAGGCTGTCTGCTACGACTGGTGCATTCTCTTGGCAACACTCTGTTAGCGTTTGCCCTGCTTCATTTTGTACTCCAAGGTCAAACTTGCCTATTACTCCAGGTATCTCTTGACCACCTGCTTTGCATTCCAGTCCTCTATGATGAAAAAGACATTCTTTTCAGGTGTTAGTTCTTAAAGGTCTTGTAGGTCTTCATAGAGCCATTCAGCTTCAGCTTCTTTGGCATTATTGGTTGGGGCATAGATTTGGATTACTATGATCCTGAATGGTTTGGCTTGGAAATGAGCAGAGATCATTCTGTCATTTTTGAGACTGGACCCAAGTATTGCATTTTGAACTCTTTTGTTGACTATGAGGGCTACTCCAAATTCATCTACTTGAAAGCATACAAAGCTTTAGAAAAGGAAAATTATTTTCTGATTTTTTGGTAAAAATTACTAATCAGAAATTACAATCTGTGTAATGGCATCTATTTGGTTTTATTATTGAGCAGTTAAGCAGAACACATAATTAGTCAATCAGGTGAGCACAGAAGGAGCTGATCTCAGCAAGATCCACTTTTCAGTCTTTCATCAGTTACTCTAAATAAGAGTCCTCTAGGACTGCAGCACACTGTGTATGCAAAGAAGCTTACCCCACTGTGTTTTTGTGTGGCTTCATTTCCAAAGGGTGAAAAAAATAAAAATCACTTTGTACACTACAACATAGCTCTCAGTATTTGGCACTGTGTAGTCTTTCAGATTCCTGAACAAGAAAGGCACATTTTATTAAGAACAGAAAGTAAAAACTGGTTTTCAACTTTGTTGGAAGCAAAAAGTGAACTTATGGATTTATAAAGTAGAAAAAGTATGATCCAATACAAATGTCTGACTCAGAAATTAGATCAAATATTATTTACAAATACTAGTTATATTCAAGTGAAATTTGACTGTGATGAGCTAATACAAAAATGCATTTAATTGAAATTTAGCATGTATAAAATATCATTATAAGAAATGAATAAGAGCAATTTTTCCACTTTGTTTTTCTTTTGTGTCAGTATTTCCCTAAATAAGGTTCCTAAGGGTACTAATTTCAAAGGAACTGCAGAAATCATCCCAGAAAGAAAGAGGGTAGTGGAGTGAAGGAGGGAGGAAAGCAGAGAGAGAGAGAAGGAAAGAAATAGCCAACTGAAAAAGAGAAAAAGCAATGTTTGAGAATCAAACAATGTAGTCTATGAAGTTAGTGTTTTCCTATCAAATAAGAAAAAATTTATAGTACCTTGGATGCTACTGTAGACATAGTACAACCCCACAAATATTTCTTGATTCCTTGCCTTAAGGTAGTATGCCTTGATTTGTTTTTTCACACACACAAAAAAAGCTAGTACTGGAGATCCTTCCATGGGATATGTACACTGCCATACAAAGAAAAATGTTCTTTGTTCAACAGACAGGACCTCATCTATTTGCTTTATTTAGTTTTCTATCTCTAATCCAAAGGAGTGGGTTTGGCATCTAGCAGTTGGCCAAAACACTATTAAATGAGTGAATCTATTAAACTTAGAAAATTACATGTAGATAATCTCTTCTCTGGGGTTCCCTGGTGGCTCAGCAGTAAAGAATCTGCCTGCAATGCAGGAGACCCAGGTTTGATCCCTGGGTCGGGAAGATCCCCTAGAAGAGGGCATGGCAACCCGCTCCAGTATTCTTGCCTGGAGAATCTCATGGACTGAGGACCCTGGCAGGCTACAGCCTATGGGGTCACAAAGAGTTGGACATGACTGAGTGATTTAACATGCAGAATCTCTTCTCTAAAAACACACAAGACTATAAATTACATGTTTGAAAATTAAGTGCCCAAAAGCATATCTTTATTTTATATAATGTTTCAGTTTTTAGCTCTTATATGACCTAGGTGATAAAACACCACATCTCAGGGGATTTCTCTTTATTTAGAATCATATCATGATTCAGGATCCTTTTTATATAACCTCAAGCATTCAGGTTTATACTATAAAAAAAGCTGAGTGCTGAATAACTGATGCTTTTGAACTGTGGTATTGAAGAAGACTCCTGAGATTCCCTTGGACTGCAAGGAGATCCAACCAGTCCATCCTAAAGAAAATCAGTCCTGAGTATTCACTGGAAGAACTGTTGCTGAAGCTGAAATGCCAATATTTTGGCCACCTGATGTGAAGAGAGAACTCATTTGAAAAGACCCTGATGCTAGGAAAGATTGAAGGCAGGAGGAGAAGGGGACGCCAGAGGATGAGATGGTTGGATGGCATCACCTATTCAATAGACATAAGTTTGGGTAAACTCCGGGAGTTGGCAATGGACAGGGAGGCCTGGCGTGCTGCAGTCCATGGGATCACAAAGAGTCAGACATGACTGAGCAACTGAAATGAACTGAAATATTCAGTGTGGAGGAAGAGCATGCGGATCTCTGTGGCCTCATTGCCTCTGAGGTATCTGTTACCTCTGCCTGTCCACTTGGCCTTCAGGTCCAGTGGGTCTCTGATTCTTCTGTACAGTCTCTTTTCCTGCGCAGTGACTGATCCTTATTTCATATCAGGAAGGACATAGAAGTCACAATTTAGGTGGAAGAGAATTGCCAATAAATTGAGACTGGATTTGCATAGCTAACACACTGTTCTTATTTGAATCATGTGTTTATATGGTAGGCTTTTAGGAAGCTGATGGAAATTATTATGGAGTCACTAATGATTCTAATTGTTGTTGTTTAGTCACCAAGTCTAGTCGGACTCTTTTGCAACCCCATGGATTGTAGCCCACCAGGCTCCTCTGCCTGTTGGATTTCCCAGGCAAGAATATTGAAGGAGGTGTTCCTTTCCTTCTCTAGGGCATCTTCCCAACCCAGGGATCAAACCCATATCTGCATTGACAGGCAGATTCTTTACCACTGAACCACCAGGGAATACCAATAATTGTAACGACACTCTAATTTTCTTTCTCAATTTTCCAAAAAGAAGTCTCAGTTTTGTTTGAAGTTGCATTACAATGTCTTAAATAAGACAAATCTTTTTTTTTTTCTTTTAACAAAGCAAGAGCAGCTTTTGACACATAACAGTTTCTAGAGAGAATTTCTTGAATTCCAATGATTTTATTTTGACAGTTAACTTCTATTAAGTACAACTGGTATTAAGTACATGTTTCTTTGAAAATAAATTTATTGAAATGTAAAAGTTTACTGATGCAAGTTACTGCTGTTAAGAACAAAATTAAATAACAGCATAGGTGTTACTGAGATTGAGTAAAACAACAAAGACATTGTGATATCAGCTGTGATTTGGGAAAATTTTAAATGGAGTAACTGAACAACTTGTGGTTTTGAATTAGAAAACTACATCCCCAAATTTATCTAGGCAATCCAATTTCTTTAAATTAAATCACACATTTTAAATAACTATTCAGTTTTTCTCTTTCATAATCATAATTATGATTGAAGATGTGTGGTGTAGTGAAAAGAGAAGCAGTCATGGACTCAAGGTCTCTATTCTCTCTGAATATTTCTGAATATTTATCAAGCTTAGTTCTGCCATTCAATATGAAACATCAATAAGTCTCTCAACATCTTGTAATTTCTTCTACCCTTTAGACTTGCACTTTTCTTCAAAAGGATTCCTTTAAAAAGCATATTGATAAATGAAGGTACTTGGATCTGTGTCATTTAATTTTCAGACCATGTTCCAAAATTTACAAGATTCTGTGATGGTAGAGATGGAGGAGTTAGCAACAAAGATAAAGGACTTTTCTTTTCCACCTCCTCCACTCCCTTTCAACCTGAACAGTTTCACTATTTATGCATTTTAAAGATTTTATTAGATGAAAGTATCCTAGAATTAAATTTGAAAGCTTTGAATTAGACATTTCCAACAGTCTTAACGAACTTAAAAAAGGGAAGAAGAAGTATATTCTATTATTTCATACTATTTTCAACAATTAAATCTAATAAATATACCTGTTCTGTTAACGTAATTAGGATAATGTATTAAAAATTTTGAATGATTGCAACACATGCACTCCCTTAAAATATGTAGATTACTTCTTTAGAAAAAAAAGATGCTACAGGTTACCATAAACTGTTCTGTGGATTTCACAATTTGTTCCTGGGAAATGAATGTAGAGTTGTCTAGTTAAAGAAACTCTCCAGTAAAATCACAGACAACAGGTTTATATTAACAGTTTTACTCAAAGGTTATTTGTTTTTTTCTCAGATTTTTTATCTAAGACCGAAAAAGAAAAAAAAAAAAAATCTCATTCAAAAGTTCTACCATCAGTAACATGAAGCAATTGAAATAGATTCAGATTCATTTTACAGAGGTTTTCAAAAAATAATAAAATGTACTTTGGCATATCTGCAGAGCAAATCTATTTAAACTCAATAGAGCACTTATCTCTTTTTTCCCCCAAGGCAATACCCTCAGATACTGAGTAGAACAGCATACAGCAATTACCATCATATTAAAACGACAAAATTTAGCTTCTAAAAGGGTTAGAGGACTTGGATATGAAAGAAAAAGAGATTTAAAAACACACAGACACACAATGCAAAGCCATTTACCATTTGTTTCTGAACACAGGAGAATTTAAAGATGCATTAAAGAATCTGAGTGTAGGTTTTGCTGTCATTTATGACAGGTGTCTAGGAAAATAGCAAGATTTTTATTTTGATTTAAACTTTGCAAGGATAATAAAACTTTTCAGATAAAAATATATTTATTAATGTAACTATTTAGTAAACATTTTAATATGCTTTATTTTTAAGCACTTTTTAAATTATTGAAAATATGAAAAGACGGTACATACACCCCTTCACTGAATTTATGTATGACATTAATGATACTATGTATGTTTGTTATAATTAATGAACCAATATTGCTACACTACTTTTACCTACTTCATTCAGATTACATGAGTCTTCACCTAAGGTATCACATTACATTTACTTGTGTCCCATTAGGTTTTTCTTGGTTGTGACAGTTCCTCAGACTTTCCTGTTTTTGAATGTGATTTTGCAGGCTTCCCTCTACTGAAATTTGTTTGATGTTTTTCTCATGGTCAGATTGAATTTATGATTTATTGGGGAGAAGACCACAACTATAAAGTATTTTTGTCACATAATATTGAGACATACTATCAACATGGTTTATCACTGTTGATACTGCCTTTGATCACCTGGTTGTGATATTCTCCACTGCAAAGTTACTTGTTTCCTTTTCATATTTTCATACTGTACTCTCTGGAAGGAAGTTACTACACAGAGCTCACACTTCAAGAGTGGGATGCATGAATCTCCTCCTTGAGGGGGAAGAATCTACACAAATTAAATGAAAATTTTCTAACAGAGAGATTTGTTTTTCCAGTTATTTATTTATCAGATTATTTGAATTATTCATATTTATATGAACTCAGACAAGTATACTCAGACCAGTATACTGGTCTTATACTTTGAGTTCCAATCCAATACTATTTTATCTTACTGCTTAAACTGTTCCAGTTTTGGCTACTGGGATCTCTGGTTGACCCTTATTTCTCTTTGAAATAATCCCGTAAATATAGGGATCTTTTTTTTTTTTTCCTTGTTGAGCATTTTCTTAATTTCTGGAAATATGAGGTTCCTATTGCATAGATCCTGTCTGAGTTCTATATTTAGATAATTCTCCAAAAGCTCTGGGTCCTTTTTTGAACAATAATAAAAACCAGGATATGTGCATGGATATCCACACTGCTACTGGATGTTGCTAGTATTTCAAGTTTCTCTTAGTTGGCACAACAAGGAAATATATGTGTTCAGTTCAGTTCAGTTCAGTTGCTCAGTCATGTCCGACTCTTTGCGACCCCATGAATTCCAGCACGCCAGGCCTCCCTGTCCATCACCAACTCCTGAAGTTCACTCAGACTCGCGTCCATCGAGTCAGTGATGCCATCCAGCCATCTCATCCTTGGTCGTCCCCTTCTTCTCCTGCCCCCAATCCCTCCCAGCATCAAAGTCTTTTCCAATGAGTCAACTCTTCCCATGAGGTGGCCAAAGTACTGGAGTTTCAGCTTTAGCATCAGTCCTTCCAAAGAAATCCCAGGGCTGATCTCCTTCAGAATGGACTGGTTGGATCTCCTTGCAGTCCAAGGGACTCTCAAGAGTCTTCTCCAACACCACAATTCAAAAGCATCAATTCTTCGGCGCTCAGCTTTCTTCACAGTCCAACTCTCACATCCATACATGACCACTGGAAAAACTATAGCCTTGAGTAGACGGACCTTAGTCGGCAAAGTAATGTCTCTGCTTTTGACTATGCTATCTAGGTTGGTCACAACTTTTCTTCCAAGGAGTAAGCATCTTTTAATTTCATGGCTGCAGTCACTATCTGCAGTGATTTTGGAGCCCCCAAAAATAAAGTCTGACACTCTTTCCACTGTTTCTCCATCTATTTCCCATGGAGTGATGGGATCGGATGCCATGATCTTCGTTTTCTGAATGTTGAGCTTTAAGCCAACTTTTTCACTCTCCTCTTTTACTTTCATCAAGAGGCTTTTTAGTTCCTCTTCACTTTCTGCCATAAGGGTGGTGTCATCTGCATATCTGAGGTTATTGATATTTGTCCCGGCAATCTTGATTCCCGCTTGTGTTTCTTCCAGTCCAGCGTTTCTCATGATGTACTCTGCATAGAAGTTAAATAAGCAGGGTGACAATATACAGCCTTGACGTACTCTTTTTCCTATTTGGAACCAGTCTGTTGTTCCATGTCCAGTTCTAACTGTTGCTTCCTGGCCTGCATACAGATTATACATATTTCTTTAAGGATTTTACATGCAAATATGTGTATCTATGTTAAGCTAACTGTGAGTTCATAGAATCTCTAACTATAATCCATGATGCTACAAATCATTTTAGTCCCGTCCCCTGCAAACTCAATCAAACTGTGAGAAAGCTGCCTCCCACAATCTGCCATCCATTTACCTAGCTGTTCGTTTCCAGTATACATGTACAGTAGAGACCCAATTTTTAACTTACTACCCCTGGAAGGGCTTCCAGGTGGTGATAGTAGTAAAGAACCTTCCTGCCAATGCAGGAGACAGAAGAGACATAAATTTGATCCTGGGGTTGGGAAGATCCCCTGGAGGAGGAAATGGCAACCCACTCCAGTATTCTTACCTGGAGAATCCCATGGACAGAGGAGGCTGGTGTGCTACAGTCCATGGGGTTGCAAAGTGTCTGACACAAATGAAGGAACTTAGCATGCATGCATGTGTACCCCTGGAAGGCTTCACCAATGACTCAGTGGTAAAGAATCCATCTGCAATGCAGGGGACATAGGAGATGTGCGCTCAGTCCTCGAGTTGAGAAGAACCCCTGCAGGGGGAAATGAGAACCTATGCTCATAAACTTGCCTGAAAAATCGCACGGGCAGAGAAGCCTGGAGGGTTATAGTCCATGGGGTTGCAAAAGTGTCAGACAGGACACTACCGCTAGAAACAACCTTTTTAATCATGGTATAAGGCTTATCTTCAGCTTCTTTGTTTCAATTTCTCTAGGGCTCTATCTTTTCCCATATCCACTTTGGTGAGATTGTTTTGTGTTTTTGTAATACAGCTAGCTTATTCAGTCACATTCTGAATACCATCCTGTGATCTTCTACCCCCTAAAGGATATTTAATTTGCATACATTAAGGTATATCCTGCAAAGTTCCATGTGTGTGCTCAGTCATGTCTGAATGTTTGTGATCCAAGAAAATGTACCCTGCCACGCTCCTCTGTCCATAAAATTTTCCTGGCAAGAATACTGGAGTGAGTTACCATTTCCTACTCCAGATCTTCCTGACCCAAGGATGAAACCCATATCTCTTGCATCTTCTCAATTGCAGATTGATTCTTTACTGCTGAGCCACCAAGAAAGAAGTAAAGTTCCATGGGTTCTGATTAATGCATAATGTCATGTATCCTTCATTATAGTATCAAACAGAATAGTTTCACCATATAAGAATTCTGTTGCATCTTATCCATGGTCTGCAGAAATCACACATGTTAATTATCTCTACAGTTATACCTTTCCCATAATATCACATAATTGGAAAATTTTAGTATATAGATTTTTTTGACAGCCTTTTAAACTTTGAAATATGCATTTAGGTGTATCTATGTCTTTCCTTGACTTGATAGCTCATTTTTCAATGCTGAATAATATACTATGGTATGAATGTACTGAAGGGGAAAAAGTAGAAGCAGTGACAGATTTTATTTCCTTGGATTCTAAGATCACTGTGGATGTTGACTGCAGCCACCAAATTAAAACATGCTTGCTCCTCAGAAGGAAAGCTGTGACAAACCTAGACAGCATGTTAAAAGCAGAGACATTACTTTGCCAACAAAGGTCCGTATAATCAAATCTATGGTTTTTCTAGTAGTCACGTATGGGTGTGAGAGTTGGACTATAAAGAACGCTGAACTTCGAAAAATTGAAGCTTTTGAATTGTGGTGCTGGAGGAGACTCTTGAGAGTCCCTTGGACTGCAAGGACATCAAACAAGTCAATCTTAAAGGAAATCAATCTTGATTATTCAATGGAAGGACTGGTGCTGAAGCTGAACTACAATACTTTGGCCACCTGATGCATTGATTGGAAAAGATCCTGATATTGGGAAAGATTGAGGGCAGAAAAAGAAGGAGTGACAGGAGATGAGATAATTAGATAGCATCACCAAATCAATGGACATGAATTTGAACAAATTTAGAGAGATGGTGAAGGACAGGGAAGCATGGCATGCTGTAGTCCATGGGGTCACAAAGAGTTGGACATTCCTCAGTGATTGAACAACAAATGGATGTACCACATTATGTTTCTTCTTTTTCTTATTGAAGGGCATCCAGTTTGCTTTACTTATGGTATTTAGGGATAAAGCATCTATATACATTCCTATGTAGAACATAAGTTTCTGTGTGGACATGTTTTCAAATGTTATAAGTGAATGTCTAGGAACATGGTTATAAGACTGTTGAATTTTTTAAGTAACTACCAAACTGTCTACCAAAGTGGTTGAACTATTTCACATTTCCTTACTCCATATTTTCCCCAGGAATTGGTACTGTTAGTATTGTCAGTATAGTAGGCAGAATAATTAATTGCCCTTTAGTATATGCCAGATAAGGCTCTTATAAAATACTTTACAATAAAGAGTAGGCTTTTGGTATGGAAAGTATGCTGGGAGTATTTTCTTTGATAGTTACTGTTTCCAAACTTCTGCCTCTGATTCTTCTTGGCTCTTTTTCTTGAAAACGTTGTGGGGTTCATTAAAATAAATCCATGAAAGTGTGGGAACCTCCTAAGATGGGAAACTGCAGAAGTTTCTCATGCTCATGTTGGTCTACAATCCTCATCATCGGACTATTCCAATCAGTGTATGTCCAAGTTGGCTGATTTTATGTATTTTATGATTTTATGTATTTACCTGTCAGGTTCTAGAACATAAGAATGATTCAAAATTGGGAAAGGAGTACATCAAGGCTGTTTATTGACACCCTACTCATTTAACAGTGCCTCATATGAAATGCTGAGCTGGATGAATCACAAACTGGAATCAAGACGCCAGGAGAAATATCAGTGACCTCAGATATGCAGATGACACCACCCTAATGGCAGAAAGTGAAGAGGAACTAAAGAGCCTCTTAATGAAGGTAAAAGAGGAAGACAGTGAAAAAGCTGACTTGAAACTCAACGTTCAAACAATGAAGATCATGGCATCCAGTCCCATCACTTCATTGCAAATAGATGGTGAAAAAATGAAAACAGTAACAGACTTTATTTTCTTGGGCTCCAAAATCACTGTGGATGTTGACTACAGACACAAAATTAAAATATGTTTGCTCCTTGGAAGCAAAGCTATGATAAACCTAGAGAGTGTATTAAAAAGCAGAGACATCACTTTGCTAGCAAAGGTCCAGATAGTCAAAGAGCTATGGTTTTTCCAGTAGTCATGTAGGGTTGTGAGAGTTGGACTGTAAGAAGGCTGAGAACTGGAGAACTGAAGAACTGATGCTTTTGAACTGAGGTGTTGGATAAGACTCTTGGGAGTCCTTGGACAGCAAGGAGATCAAACCAGCCAATCCTAAAGAAAATCAACTCTGAATATTCATTGGAAGGACAGTTGCTGAAGCCCCGATACTTTGGCCACCTGATTCCAAGAACTGACTCATTGGAAAAGACCCTGATGATGGGAAAGATTGAGAGCAGGAAAAGGGAACAACAGAAGACTAGATCTTTCGGTAGTATCACTAACTCAATGAACATGAGTTTGCGCAAACTCCAGGTGATAGAGAAGGAAAGAGAACCCCAGGCGTACTATAGTCCATGGGATCGTGAAGTTGGACATGACTAAGCAACTGAACAACACAGCAGCAATTTACACTTTAGTTTCATCTGTCTAACAGGTAAGAAAGGTTTTTAATTTTCAGTTTATTCAGCTTTTATATTGTTGTAGGATGAAGGGCTTCTCCAGTGGCTCAGCTGTAAAAGAATCTGCCTGCAATGCAGGAGACTCGGGATATGGGGAAACAATGGAAACAGTGACAGATTTTATTTTCTTGGGCTACAAAATCACTGCAGATGGTGACTGCAGCCATGAAATTAAGACACTTGTTCCTTGGAAGAAAAGCTAGGGTCAACCTAGACAGCATATTAAAAAGCGAAGACATTACTTTGCCAACAAAGGTCCGTATAGTCAGTTATGGTTTTTCCAGTGGTCATGTATGGATGTGAGAGTTGGACTATAACGAAGTCTGAGTGTCAGAGAATGGATGCTTTTGAACTCTGTTGCTGGAGAAGATTCTTGAGAGTTCCTTGGACTACAAAGAAATCAAATTGGTCAGTCCTAAAGGAAATCAGTCCTGAATATTCATTGGAACAACTGATGCTGAAGTCTTTCCATGGGATCTCAAAGAGTCAGACACGACTGAGCAACTGAAAAACAACAGGAGGACACGTGGGTTTTATCCCTGGGTAGGGAAGGTCCCCAGGAGGAGGGCTTGGCAACACATTCCAGTATTCTTGCCTGGAGAATTCCATCAACAGAGAAATCTGGTGGGACATGGTCCATAGAGTCACAATGTTCAACACGACTGAAGTGACTGAGTACAAGGATGAAGGTGACTACTTTCAATTTTTAACATGTAGAAACTAGAACTGAATCAGCTTCATTTTTTTTTCTTTTTTCTTTTTTGCTATTTCCTAATGCATTTTCTGATCTTCTTCATCTCTGTAGTCCATTGAATCTTTTTTCTCTCACAAAATTCCTTTCATATCCATTACTAAATCTGGCTCTTTTTTGAAGCAAGTAAAGACACGAAACTTCCCACATATCTTTCAATTCATTTTCAGTGTAAAGTACCCTGAATTATGATCTAAATTAATCACTTAGTTCCCTGTGCCTTGGTTTTCTAATTTCTAAAATGGAGGAAACCTGTTTCCATCCCTGAGTCATGAAGATCCCCTGGAGAAGGAAATGGCAACCCACTCAAGTACTCTTGCCTGGAAAATCCCGTGGGTGGAGGAGCCTGGTGGGCTATAGCCCATGGGGTCACAAAGAGTTGAACTTGACTTCACTTTCACTTTCCAGGTGTATTGGATACAAGCTACATTTGAGAACCACTGCTTAAGACAATGTATTCTTTTAGATAATTCTACTTTTAATTTTTCTGTAAATTAAATAATTATAATTTATTATATGTAAGTTATTACATATTTAATTAATTTATTACATATTTAATTAAAATAATTAACTTATATTTACTATTTCTACTTATTTGAGATTTCAGTCCATGGGATCGCAAAGAGTCTGACACAACTTAGCAACTAAATGCACACACAAAACATGTCTGAGTAAGTTAGTCAGTGAGTGAAGTTGCTCAGTCATGTCCGATTCTTTGGGACCCCATGGACTATAGCCTACAACGCTCCTCCATTCATGGGATTCTCCAGGGAAGGGTACTGGAGTGGGTTGCCATTTCCTTCTCCAGAGGATCTTTCCCACCCAGGGATTGAACCCCAGTCTGCCGCATTGTAGGCAGATGCTTTACCGCCATCTGAGCCAACAGGGAAGTCCACACACCATGTCTAGACCAGTGATTTTCTATATAAAACCCTTGGAGAGCAAAGTAATAATGATTAAGACTGTTCTCAGTTTTGTCCAAAGAACATCTAGAGCAGATTTGACTATGATATTTGTTAAATATGTAGATTTCAGGGTTAGAAAACCAAATCAAAATTGGAACCCAAGTATAGATAGGTGCAGAAAGCTAGAGCAGCCCTGGATTCTGTAAAATCAAGTCATTTTAAGATTGATTTAAAATATTCAGAGAGAGTTTGTAATATTCAGAGAGAGTTTGGCCCTTTGTAATAAATACTGTTAATTTACTGTGGGAAAGGTATCAATCTCCTTGGTCGACTGAGCTGTAAAAGTTATTAATACATACATGATTTTAGATTAACTGTAATGGTATCCAAATATACAATAGAATTTAAGTTGTATAAATGAGATAGAATCCTGAAGATATTAATCTGCTGCATGGTTAGCATGTAAAACATTAAACAGAATAGAAGGGAAAGTATTTGTATTTGAAAAACTGGCTCACTTCTCCAAAGACCAATAATAAGACACTGAGGAATATTTCTATCAAAATGTAATTTGAAATAATAGTAAATATAACCACTGCATTTTATACTATCATATAAGAAACCTAAACTGGGAGTCAGTGACATATAAAAAGTAACCATGGTTTTTCACCCTTTCAATTTCTGTGTGTGTGTGTTCTGAGAAAATCAAAGTATATTTAAGACTGACTTGTTTTGTGATCTTTTAATCTTGTGCTGCAGGGATGGGTTTCCTATAGTGATGGTAGCTAAATGGAGAGTAACTGTTTACTTTTAGGACCCTACTGATTTTTACACATCTGTTTTATGTGTCACAGTAAATAAAGCAATACTTTGTTTGCAAAAGGGTAAATTAAGAGCCATGCAAAATTTACAGTAATAAAATGTTGATCTGAAAAAAAAAGCTAGTCATCTTCCTATCAGTACTTAGAACAATGCCTGGACTATGAATGGAAAAAAAAAAAAACTACAATTAAATATATAACAAATTGTTTAATAATATAACATTTACCTTAGATGAGATTATGAATGTAAACATACTAAGACCTAAAATGAATGAACTAAGACATTGTTTATAATTACTTTCTAAACTAATGAGTAAAAGATGAAAAAGTATAATTCAGGCTTTTGCTTCTATGTCTGACAAGATAATATCTCATTTGAGTGATTCAGAGAAAGAAAAAAAGAACTCTTAAGAAATCTTGTGACCTGTGGACCTTGTCTTCCCTTGGAGGATAGCCAATATTTGATGGATCATTGGTTTAATGGTTAATTGCAGGAGGAGTCTTTCCTGAAAAAGTGGTACCATTAGCTCCAGACTTCTCAATGTTCATTTTCCTTGCAGCAGGAGAGGTAAAGCAACTAGTTGCTAAGTTCGGTAGAAGACATTGGTCATGGAACCCTTCCTCTGTCTTGCTAGAATAATAAGACCACAGTGAGCAGACTGTTTCTTTGTTCTATAGGGACAGGCTCTGTTACTGGAAGTAGAGACCTGCCAAGGCTCAGTTCTGTCAATTCTAAGAAGGTAAATCTGTTTAAATTCTATTCTTTGTATTAGAAAGCACAATTTTCCAAAAATAGAAATCATGCAATCTTGTTGTTGTGTTAGTCACTTTGTCGTGTCCAACTCTTTCTGACCCCATGGACTGGAGCCCTCCAGGATCCTCTGTCCATAGAATTCTCCAGGCAAGAATACTAGAGTGGGTTGCCATGCCCTTCTCCAGGGGATCTTCATGACCCAGGGATCAAACCTAGTTCTTTCTCATTGCAGGCAGATTCTTTACTATTTGAGCTACCTGGAAAGCCCCATGCAATCTTACCTGAATATAATAATTATACCCCATCCCTTTTTTGAAATACTTCTTCATGTAACTTTCAAAGAACCCATTTTTCTTCCTTTTTTTTTCTTTTCCTCTGTCTTAACATTTTTATATGAACTGTAAGAAATATTTAAATGGATTTTACCATATAATTGAAATTCACCTTAGAATTATGTACTTTTTCCTCTTTTCTCTTTATATTCTGTTCTCTGGACACTTTTTGTTGTTGTTGCTTACTTTCTTTTTTTCCCAAAATTTATTTATTTTTAATTGAAGGAAAATTGGTTCACAGTATTGTGTTTGCCTCTGCTATACATCAGCATGAGTCTGCCATATATATAAATGTGTCCCCTCCCTCATTAATCTCCCTCCCTATTTGCCGGGCAAGAATGGAGATGCAGACAGAGAACAGACTTATGGACATGGGTGGAGGGGAGGAAGAAGAGGGTGGGATGGATGGAGAGAGTAACATGGAAGTATATACTACCACGTGTAAAATAGATAACCAATGAGATATGCTGTATGACTCAGGGAACTCAAACCAGGGCTCTGGGTCCTTTTCACAGAGACTTGCATTGAATGGTTCCTGATTTTTCCTTATGACTGAGCAAATCCACTGGAATCAAGTTTCTACCTTCTTATGTGTACACTAATATACTGAAAACTTCCCTTCACATTTGAGGTCAAGTAATGTGCACAAGGGGTTTCCCTAGTGGCTTAGATGGTAAAGAATCTGCCTGCTATGCGGGAGACCTGGGTTCCATCCCTGGGTGGGGAAGATCCCCTGGAGAAGGGAATGGCAATCCACTCCAGTATTCTTGCCTGGAGAATTCCAAAGACAGAGGAGACTTTTGAGCTACCCTCCATGGGATCGCAAAGAGTCAAACATGACTGAGCAACTAACACACACACACACATACACATAATGTGCACACATTTGTCAGGAAACTAAATATCAGGACATTTGTATATTGTCATTCCTCTTTCTTTAGATTATATATGACTCAATAGACTTGTCCCATTAAGAAAACTAGTGAAAATACTTGTTATAATTCCAGCGCTGCCCCATTTTGAGATCCAATGTAGCAGAATCCATTAGGAAGGAAAAGTCACATTTGACCACTTGATGTGTAAGGACAAATAAATTAAGATCCACCAGCATGATTAAAACTGGTTCCACTTTGTTAAATCCTTTATGCTAGTTAATAGCTTCATGATAACCTCAAACTAAAAACTTCATAATTATATTAAACAATTTCTTATCTTTCTGCTCATATCCAGTCAGGTAACATTTATTCTACCCAAACAGAGTTTCTTGCAATTGCTCTGTCCCTATTTAATCCCAAGCTTCCCTGAGAACTCAGTTGGTAAAGAATCTGCCTGCAATTCGAGAGACCAAAATTCAATCCCTGGGTCCGGAAGGTCCCCTAGAGAACGGAAAGGCTACCCACTCCAGTATTCTTGGACTTCCCTTGTGGCTCAGCTGGTAAAGAACCTGCCTGCAATGTAGGAGACCTGGGTTTGATCCCTCAGTTGGGAAGATCCCCTGGAGAAGGGAAAGGCTACCCACTCCAGTATTCTGACCTGGAACATTCCATGGACTGTATAGTTCAAGGGGTTGCAAAGAATCAAACAGGACTGAGTGATTTTCACTTTCACTTTTCATTTGTTTAATCCCACTGCCATTTCTGTAGTTCAGATCTTCTATTATTTCTCATCAATAGTTTTTAATTATTCTTACTTCATTCCCCACTGCCTACAGAAAATCAGTGCTTCCATCCATATTTAACCTGATGTCAGAGTTATTTTTCTAAAAGAAAAATAGGTCAACTTCTTCAAAAACACATGTATTGATTCTCAATTTACTATATACAAAATAAAATGAAAATTTTAATTCCTGGTGTACAATATTGTTTACTAGTCAATTGCACATCTACTTTCAGTTTTATCTTCCAAGTCTGTATGTCCCTATATTCTATCCCTTTAAACTTGCTGTTCCTCAAACATCTTTTAATTACTCTAAGCATTTCCCTAGGAATAACTTGCTTGGCCTGGTTGAATGTAGTCATCCATCAAAAACAAGTTTAAATATGATCCCCTAATCTCTGCTCCTTCCTTTGTAACTTCATAGTATTTTACACTTTTCTCATCATATTTTGATACTTTGTTTTCACAGTTGTATCTTGTACTAGAACATGATCTCATTAAGGACAAAGACTATGCTATGTCATTCCATACCTTGGCTTATAATAAGTAATTTTTAAAAAAAGAAAAAAACAAGGTATGTATTGTTTCCTTAATCATAGGTCCAATTTATAGGAAGTCTTGATTATAGATCGTATGTCCTAAATCTTCCTGTGATATGCATTTACCATAAATTCATATATTCTAGTTTTGAGTCAAAAATAGAGTCAATATATTTAATTTTTTGAATTAATTTTAAAATTAATATTTGAATATTGAGATTTCTGGTTTAAGCAGTAAGTTAAGCTCATGAAGGCTGAGAAAGCTCCCTACATATCCTCACATGTTTTTCCATCACAACTAATTTAAATGCAATAAAAATGTCTGCTTTGTTGTTTACAAGCAACTAGGGGCTTGGATTCTTTCATTCAGAGCCACTAGAGACTCTAGATAAAGTACTAGAATAAACAATTTAATGAATAAATAATTAACACACAATTAAAAAGTTATTAAAAGAGACTGGCATTAGATATCTGTGTATTGAAAGTCTCGTAAGTCTCCTGTAGATTAACGTTTAATCTGTTATCTCTATTATTAATCTTGGCTAATGGCATTTTTAGTCTTAACTAAGAAAAAAATTATATTATTATTTCTTCTAATATCAAATCCAACTAAAATTGCTTAATTTTTGTGTATATAGTTTAGAGCAATATTGCTGAATTATTTTTGTGTTTTATTTTGAAAACTATTTCTAGATAAAAACTACTAATTGTGACAAGCATAATAGTCTCGTAAAAATTCTTACAACTGGCTCTCGAGTTGTAATGAGCTTATCATCCCAGATATTCTGGAATATAGTAAGCAAATTAGATGATTCTACGTTCTAGACACTTTAATTTCTTAAATAACTTCCTAATAAAATAGTTTATAGGAGCATCTCTTGTAACTGTGCTATTTCAATGCCACCATGACAAATTTAGGATATATATCCCAAGTACTTGTCCAAATTTTAAGACTTGTTAATTTCATCAATATGGTACTCTTCATAAAGTAAGTTTTAGCTTCCTAAAATCCTAGGTAAAACTATTTAAACGTAACTGTTTGGATGATTCATATCTTCATTCATTTAAAAAGTTAACATGATTTAGGAAACAATTCTGAAATGATTCATCAATAACTTCATATTCCAAGGAAAATGTTACAGTTTTTCTTAAATAATCCGCTTCTCAAATCCTTGGGGTCAAATTGCTAGGGAAATTTGCTATTTTATTTTGTCAAATGTATGTGTCTTTTAAAAAGAAAAACGATAAACTCTCATGAGTCTACTTAAATACACACATGCTGCTGCTGCTGCTAAGTCACTTCAGTCATGTCTGACTCTGTGAGACCCCAAAGATGGCAGCCCACCAGGCTCCCCTGTCCCTGGGATTCTCCAGGCAAGATCAATGGAGTGGGTTGCCATTTCCTTCTCCAATGCATGAAAGTGAAAAGTGAAAGTGAAGTCGCTCAGTCCTGTCCGACCCTCAGGAACCCCATGGACTGCAGCCTTCCAGGCTCCTCCGTCCATGGGATTTTCCAGGCGAGAGTACTGGAGTGGGTGAAGTGAAATGTTACAGTACGATTGGAAAACACCTGAAATTGTTAAATACATCATTGCTCTATTTTGTCAATGTCATTAAATATAAAGTAAAACAGTATAAAGATCATCAAAACTGCTACCTGGCACTTTGATATAATTTCTTCCATTTTTTCATTGGTATGAGTGTGAATTGCAAGGCCCATTAATAATTCCAGGGAAATAAAAATAGAATCTGGGTAATAAAGTCTAGTTTTTGTTTTTCCTTTTTGCTTAGTCTAGTTTCACTTGCTTATAGAGTGTCATATTCAGAAGCCTTGCACTGATACCTAGACCAGAGTTCTTAATGCAAAGTGCTGCACTGACACCTCAACTCTGCAACTGTGTGCAGAAATGCCAGGCAGGGCACCTCAATTCAAGACAGCAGCCGAAGGCTGTGTGTAGAGATACTGCACCCAGCACTGTGATCTGAAGCGTGAGCAGAACAATTGTGCCTGACAGGTGTACTGCTTTCTGATCAAGGAATAAAACTTTTATTTGCTTCTGAACCTAACTTTGTCTCATTCTATTGGATTAAGCAACATTGAGCAGAAGGATACTTAGGATCCAACTTGGGACAGTTGGTAATATAAACGTGAATATAAAATGCTCAAGAGTCTTAGTAAAGTCATTTACAAAAAAGATACATTATTTTTTTTACCATTCTTTTGTTATTTACATAAACAATTCTACATTATCACCCTTTAAACGTAATTATTATGTGGCAACTGACTCTGTACATGTCTTTATAAATTTATTAATTATCAATGATGTTATTGATAATCTGTGGATTGTACAAGTATTTAAAATAGGTTATTTAGGCCTTATTTTCTCCAGTATAAATGTTTCATCATTACCAACTGTTTTTACTGTACTAGAATCTACCTAAATTGTACAGAGAGTAAGAAAAGAAAACTGTAGGTATAATTTGAATAATTGTTTTGCGACAATGCCTTGGAAGCATTAGAGTTCCTAGTCCTTTGTTCTTACTTATGATAACTTATATTGTCAGTGAAATTTGACTTTTTAAATAAAAGTCTATGTGTATAATTACAAGAAGCAATATGTATTTTCTTAATAGCTTCTATGACATCTTGTTTGAGTTAATTGGCATATTGATTTGATAAACATTTTAGGACAAATACCTCAGTGAAAGAGTAATGAACATGATTTTTCTCCTTTGAAAGAGCCTCCTTCAAAGGAGAAAAAAGGAAAGAAAAAGCTAAAAACTTTGTAATAAAGCAATCTTATAAACACTTCAATTTTTAAGAACAGAAATATCAAAATTTAGGAATTTTGTTGTTGTTTGGATTTTTTTTCTGTTACATCTAAAGCCTCTCTTACTTTTTTCAGCTCTAGTAAATATGTATTTCCCACTAATATATGTGTGTGAGTGTGAGTTCAGAGGGAAGGAAAACAGCAGCTAACACGTGCTGCCCTCTGAGCCTGTACAAATGTTAGGTTTAAGATTATAAAATGTGGTGTGCAATTAGAAAATAGCAATAGGTAAATGCATTGTGTTTGGGAAAATGCATTGTTTGGGGAAAAGAAAGTGGTTTGGATTAAAATAATTAGGTTTAAATTGCAGCACTGCTACTAGTAACTGTTAGATCTTGGAAAATGAATAAGCTTATATCTAAACTTTCAGTTCAGTCGCTCAGTCATGTCCAACTCTTTGTGATCCCATGAACCACAGCATGCCAAACCTCTCTATCCATCACCAACTCCCAGAGTTTACCCAAACTCATGTCCATCGAGTCAGTGATGCCATCCAACTATCTCATCCTCTGTCATCCCCTTCTCCTCCTGCCCTCAATCTTTCCCAGCATCAGAGTCTTTTCAAATGAGTCAGCTGTTCGCATCAGGTGGCCAAAGTATTGGAGTTTCAGCTTCAACATCAGTCCTTCCAATGAACACCAAGGACCAATCTCCTTTAGGATGGACTGGTTGGATATCCTTGCAGTCCAAGGGACACTCAAGAGCCTTCTCCAACACCACAGGTCAAAAGCATCAATTCTTCGGCACTCAGCTTTCTTTACTCATTTGGAAAAGAAGACTAATAGATAACTCAGAGGATTGTTATTAAGATTAAATAAAAGTATATCAGATCACCAGAACATTGCCTGGTGCATTGTTTGTCATCAGTAAATACATATTCCTTAATTCTAAAAGCAAAGAAAAGCCTGGTAATTTTTAAAAAGATTGTTGCATAAATCTTCTATAAAATTCTGTAAAGTTTCATATTGCTTTTCAAACTGTGCATGAAAGTAGATGATTATAACTGTTAGCTGACAAATGCAGATTCTCTGATGATTTCCCTGTAGAAAGTTTTATTCATAAAATGGAATAAATGAATAGTATTATCCCTTTCATAAAAGTTCATTTTGGAGATATTTATTTTCAAATTTTATTTTGGAAAAGGTATTGTTATTGTTGTTGCTGTTGTTTGAGAGGAAAATGTGCCTTTCATATGCTAATAAGCTATGTCTGTAGATATGCAAAGTACCGAAGCTGAGGTGAACAAGTAGGCAATTTATTCAGCTCCATGAGTTACTTAGGCTTCCCTGGTGGTTCAGATGGTAAAGAATCTGCCTGCAATATGGGAGACCTGGGTTCAGTCCTTGGGTTGGGAAAATCCCTTGGAGAAGCAAATACTCACTCCAGTTATTCTTGCCTGGAGAATTCCATACAGAGGAGCCTGGTGGGCTACAGTTCATGAGGTCACAAAGAGTTGAATACGACTGAGTGACTAAGCACAGCACACTGAGTTACCTACACAAAGCAAGTAAAAACACGAAACTATTTTTGCATTACTATTACTGATGTTATTGTTTTTCTTCAATTAAGTGTATGTTCAATAAAGATATTGTTATTGCTTTACCTTAACTAGGGAAACTAATCAAATTAATCTTTTGCTCCTACCAGCTTTCTGTTCTGAAACATTTACCAAAAACTGGAGTAGGAAGGATTGAGTGCAATGACTTTGGTGAAGTTGGAAAGGAGGGATCAAAAGTCTGGAAGTCTGATGCAGCTTGAATTTTCAAGACAGACTGTCAGAGTAGGAAGCTATACAGAGGAAAGGCAAGTAGAAATATGTTTAGATATATCATAGACCTTGGCTGAGTAATAACTTAAATGTCATAGGGTAAGATTGAATTAAACCAAGAAAAGAAAAAATACCAAGACCCTATAAACTGAAGAGCTACTACAACACATAAATTTGTGAAATATCCAAGTTTGACAAAATTGGAAATAACATACCATATTGAGCACACAGACTTTAGCAAAGATTCTATGTCATGTGATTTAGGAGTATAATTAAACTGACCCTGAAGCTTAGTCTGCTGCTGTTGCTGCTAAGTCACTTCAGTCTTGTCCGACTCTGTGTGACCCCATAGACGGCAGCCCACCAGGCTCCCCCATCCCTGGGATTCTCCAGGCAAGAACACTGGAGTGGGTTGCCATTTCCTTCTCCAGTGCATGAAAGTGAAAAGTGAAAGTGAAGTCGCTCAGTCGTGTCTGACTGTCAGCAACCCCATGGACTGCAGCCTTCCAGGCTCCTCCATCCATGGGATTTTCCAGGCAAAGAGTACTGGAGTGGGGTGCCATTGCCTTCTCCAGAAGCTTAGTCTAGATTCAAACTAATGAAACTTATTTATAAATATAATTATAAAAAACATCTTATTTATAAGATGTGAAAAAATCTAACTGAGCTACAAATACATTTACTACCGACAAGAACAAAACTAAATATTCTTAAAGGAAAACAGTTAAGATTCATATATTCAACAATAAAATTCAACACAAAACAAATTTTTATTAGGTAAAACAATAACCATCCATGATCATGAAAAAACTAATAAATATAAGAGAACAGAAAAAATGAAAATAATATGGTCATAAAATAGCTATAATAAGTATAGAATTTTAAAGGAAACTATAAACATAAGAAAGAAAACAAATTATTAAAAGGAAAAAAAATGAAATTTTGTGTTTAGAAAAACCTGAAATGAAAAGTCATCACTGGTGAGCATAATAGCAGATTAGACATTATAAAGAAAAAGATATTAAAACTTAGGTAGATCAACAGAGATAATTCAAAATAAAATAGGATGGAGGCTTAAAGGGACTAGAAATTCAGTAATCTGAAGTAAAATAAGTAACTTGACATATATGAAATTATAACTTGGGGCAAGATGGGGAGGAAAAAATATTTGATGAAATAATGAGCAAATACCGTCTAGTTTTAGGACCAATATAAATCAACAACAAGAAATTCAGCAAAATTAGAGTAGAATAAAAAAATTTAAATGAATTCTAGGCATTATGATAAAAATCCTGAAAACCAACAATCAAAAGAAAACCTTAATAGTAGTCATAAAGAAAGATAATTATGTACAGGGAAACAAATATTAAAAAAAAAAATAGCTCACTTCCCATTGGAAAAAATGCTAGTCAGAAGACAATGCAATAAATTATTAGCAGATTTAAAGACTTTAAAATTTCAACTCAGAAGGTTATACTCGGAAAAATAAATCAAACATAAAGGTGAAATGAAACATTTTCCGAAAAACAAATTTGAGAAAGTTTACAATATAGAAAATATTCGAGACATGCTATAATCTAAAGGAAGCCTATTTCAGATAAACACTCAAATTTTTAGAAAGAAATTGAAAGTTTTACTAATGATAAGAACGTGAATAAATATAAAATTCTCTTCTCACTAAAAATAAAGCTTGCTTCAAACATATTTGTCTCTTAAGCAAAATCAAACCAATGTGCAGTGAAAGTTATAAGTAAAAATAAATCCAATGACTTTACTAGTATAGAGGACAGGGGGAAAACAGAATGATATTTTGTAATTTTTTAAATTTAGTATTATTATTTTTGATCAATGGAACAGAGAACCCAGAAATAAATGCATCAATACATGTGCAATTAATTTACAACAAAAGAACCTAGAATACACAATAAGGAAAGGAAAGAAAAATTATACTGAATCTTGACCTTACATAATTTACAAAAAAATCAACTCAGAATGAATTACTGACTTCAAAGAACCTAAGACCTAAACCCATAAAACTCCTAGAAGAAAACTAAAGCAGTAACTCCTTCACACTGGTCTTTGCAATAATTTTTAAATTTGACACTGAAAACAAAAGCAACAGAAGCTAAATTAAACAAGTGGAATTACTCAAAAATTTCTGAACAGTGAAGAAAATCATCAACAAACTGAAAAGACAACCTATGAAATAGGAAAAAAATATTTGCAAGTCATTTATCTGATAAGGGGTTAATATAGAAAATATAGGAAGAACTCAGACAACTCAGTAGTCCAAACAACAATCAATCAGTTGTAGTGTTTTTGGATTTTAGAAAAAGCAGTATCATATTATTTGAAGGTGCACTGTGATTTTAAGAAGTATACATTGTAAACCTCAAATATGCAGGTGAAAGCACCCTAATGGCAGAAAGAGGAGAGGAACTAAAGAGCCTCTTAATAAAGGTGAAACAGGAGAGTAAAAAAGCTGGCTTAAAACTCAACATTCAAAAAACTAAGATCATGGCTTCTGGTCCCATCACTTCATGGCAAATAGGGGGAAAAATGGAAACAGTGACAGACTTTATTTTCTTGGGCTCCAAAGTCACTGTGGATGGTAACTGTAGCCATGAAATTAAAAGGCACTTGCTCCTTGGAAGAAAAGCTGTGACAAACTTAGACAGCATATTAAAAAGCAGAGACATCACTTTGCCAACAAAGGTTCCTATAGTCAAAGCTATGGTTTTGCCAGTAATCATGTATGGATATGAGAGTTAGACCATGAAGAAGGCTGACTGCTGAAGAACTGATACTTTCAAACTGTGGTGCTGGAGAAAATTCTCCATTGGACTGCAAGGAGATCAAAGCAGTCAATCCTAAAGGAAATCAACTCTGAATAATGATTGGAGGCGCTGATGCCAAAGCTGAAGCTCCAATACTTTGGCCACCGGATACAAAGAGCTGACTCACTGGAAAAGACCCTGATGCTGGGAAAGATAGAAGGCAGGAGAAGGGGACGACAGAGGATGAGATGCAAATCTGGGAGACTGTGAAGGACAGGGAAGCCTGACGTGCTGCAGTCCATGGGGTCGCACAGAGTCAGACACAACTGAGTGACTGAACAACACACACACATACACATTACACAATGGAACATTACTCGGCCATAGAAAAGAAGGAAATCTTGCCATTTGCAACAACATGGATTAAATCTGAGGGTTTTATGCTAAGTGAGGTAAGTCAGACAGAGAGAGGTACCATATGATTTTACCTACATGTGGAATCTAAAAAGTAAAATAAATAAACAAAACAAACCTCACAGATACAGAGAACAAATACCTGAAGGAAAGACAGTTAGGGAGTGGCGGAAATGAGGAAAGGGTGTCAATAGTATGGTGATAGACAATAGCTTATTGTGGTGATCACTTTGTAGTGCATACAAATAACAGGCTATAATGCTGTACACATGAAATTTAGACAATATTATATAACAACTGTACCCTAGTCAAAAATTAAATATTTGTGATATTCAAATGATAACAGAATTTGAAAATAATAGGTAAGACACAGACTCAGAGAGAATGCTTGTGATATACCTATCTGATAAAGGACTTATATCCAAAATATGTACAGACTTTTTTAATTCAGAAAAAAAAAAATACAGGCCACAATGAAGCTGGTGTACAAATATTCATAACCATGTTATTTGTAAAGCAAAAACTGAAAACAAATTGAATATCTGTCAACTGGTAAATGTATAAATAAACTAAGCTACATATATATAATGAGATAGCATTTTGTAATAAAAAGTATGAACTTCTGATATTACAACAATAATGATGAAATTCAAAACATTATACTGAAAATAAAAAAACAGGCACAACCAGACACAAAGTAGTACATACTGTTTCCATTTATATGAAATTCTAGACTTGGACTAAACCTATATCTCTGATAGAGATCAGATAAGGATTGTCCGAGATGTGAAGACCCCTTGGATTGACTACCTCAGGGAATCAGGAAACTTTTTATTTTTTTAATACAAATTTATTTATTTTAATTGGAGGCTAATTACTCTACAATATTGTATTGGTTTTGCCATACATCAACATGAATCTGCCACAGGTGTACATGTGTTCCCCATCTTGAACCCCCCTCCCTCCTTCTCTCTCTGGACTCTGTGGGAGAGGAAACTTTTTAAACTTACAGAAATATTCTAGATTTTGATTGAGGGCAGAAGTTAGACAAGAACATGCAGTTGTTAAATGTAAAACATGAATCCGTAATCTTAAAACAACTATTTTATTGTATGAAAATTTACTTTATGAAAGTTATATCATAATTCACTTACAAAAAAGATGATTCAAACTTCGGTTAACCATTTACTATATATCATCTATAATTTGTGACTGTCATGCGATATTGACACTGTTGGTTGTAAACTCTCAGGCAAATGTGGAATATGTAGTGTAAATAAGTAACAGACAGGGTTCTATAGAAGATATGTCCTGCTATGAAGACATATTATAATGCAAAGTTTGTTATCTTTGAATTTAAAGAGATCTGAGTTCAAAACTGCCACACTTTGTATGAATAAACAAACATTAAAATTACATGAGTTTCTGTTTTGTTCACCTACAGAATTTGGATAACAATTTTTATCACATAGGTTTGTTTTCACTATGAAGTTTCTCTTTTTCTCTGAACTGTTGAAAGTAAAAGTAAAAGTAAAAGTGAAAAGTCGCTCAGTTCAGTTCAGTTTAGTCGCTCAGTCGTGTCTGACTCTTTGCGACCCCATGAATTGCAACACGCCAGGCCTCCCTGTCCATCACCAACTCCCGGAGTTCACTCAGACTCACGTCCATGGAGTCAGTGATGCCATCCAGCCATCTCATCCTCTGTCATCCCCTTCTCCTCCTGCCCCTAATCCCTCCCAGAATCAAAGTCTTTTCCAATGAGTCAACTCTTCACATAAGGTGGCCAAAGTACTGGAGTTTCAGCTTTGGGATCACTCCTTCCAAAGAAATCCCAAGTCTGATCTCCTTCAGAATGGACTGGTTGGATCTCCTTGCAGTCCAAGGGACTCTCAAGTCTTCTCCAACACCACAGTTCAAAAGCATCAATTCTTTGGCGCTCAGCCTTCTTCACAGTCCAACTCTCACATCCATACATGACCACAGGAAAAACCATAGCCTTGACTAGACGGACGTTAGTCGGCAAAGTAATGTCTCTGCTTTTGAGTATGCTATATAGGTTGGTCATAACTTTTCTTCCAAGGAGTAAGCATCTTTTAATTTCATGGCTGCAATCACCATCTGCAGTGATTTTGGAGCCCCCAAAAATAAAAAATCTGACACTGTTTCCATTGTTTCCCCATCTATTTCCCATGAAGTGATGGGACCAGATGCCATGATCTTCGTTTTCTGAATGTTGAGCTTTAAGCCAACTTTTTCGCTCTCCTCTTTTGCTTTCATCAAGAGGCTTTTTAGTTCCTCTTCACTTTCTGCCATAAGGGTGGTGTCATCTGCATATCTGAGGTTATTGATATTTCTCCCAGCAATCTTGATTCCACCTTGTGTTTCTTCCTTTCCAGCGTTTCTCATGATGTACTCTACATATAAGTTAAATAAGCAGGGTGACAATATACAGCCTTGACGTACTCCTTTTCCTATTCGGAACCAGTCTGTTGTTCCATGTCCAGTTCTAACTGTTGCTTCCTGACCTGCATACAGATTTCTCAAGAGGCAGGTCAGGTGGTCTGGTATTCCCATCTCTCTCAGAATTTTCCACAGTTTATTGTGATCCACACAGTCCAAGGCTTTGGCATAGTCAATAAAGCAGAAATAGATGTTTTTCTGGAACTGTCTTGCTTTTTCCATGATCCAGCGGATGTTGGCAATTTGATCTCTGGTTCCTCTGCCTTTTCTAAAATCAGCTTGAACATCAGGGAGTTCACGGTTCACGTATAGCTGAAGCCTGGCTTGGAGAATTTTGAGCATTACTTTACTAGCATGTGAGACGAGTGCAATTGTGTGGTAGTTTGAGCCATCTTTGGCATTGCCTTTCTTTGGGATTGGAATGAAAACTGACATTTTCTAGTCCTGTGGCCACTGCTGAGTTTTCCAAATTTGCTGGCATATTGAGTGCAGCACTTTCACACCATCATCTTTCAGGATTTGAAATAGCTCTACTGGAATTTCATCACCTCCACTAGCTTTGTTCGTAGTGATGGTTTCTAAGGCCCACTTGACTCCACATTCCAGAATATCTGGCTCTAGATGAGTGATCACACCATCATGATTATCTTGGTCATGAAGATCTTTTTTGTACAGTTCTTCTGTGTATTCTTGCCACCTCTTCTTCATATCTTCTGCTTCTGTTAGGTCCATACCATTTCTGTCCTTTATTTGCAACCCCATGGACTCTGTCCCTCCAGGCTCCTCTGTCCATGGAACTCTCCAGACGAGAATACTAGAGTAGGTTGTCATTCCCTTTGCCAGGGGATCTGCTTTACCAGGGGTCGAACCTGGGTCTCCTGCATTGCAGGCATATTCTTTACCATCTGAGCCACAAGAGAAGACTGCTTAACTCTTATCACCTCACATTTCCGAGATAGGCAAGTCCAGACTGTATTGTTACATTGCAGGACATCAGGTACACCAAACTGGGCCCCATTAGAACAAAACTCTACCATTCTCTTACAATAACCTGTGATGAGAAATAATGTCAATATTTTCTTTTTTAGATGGAAAAGTAATTAAATGATTATATATCTGTAATTAAAGAGAACTCATTCTCCTTCATTTATGGCTTACAAGGGAATAGAAAAGTTATGCTCAGAATTCTTAACTACTTAAGTTTTTTCAAGACTAAAACAATAAAAATTTTTAAAAAAGAGAGAGAGAGCGAGAAAATTTAGTCTTCTTTCTTGAGAGGTATCTTCCACTTTGAAAGGAGTGTGAGGCCAGTATAAGACCCAGGAAGAGGGCTAGTAATTGTAATCAGTTTCTCAGACCAGACTGAAGTTTAGACATTCTAGAAGACGAGTTAAAAAGGAAAAAAAAAAAAATGAAAAAAGGAAAACAGTTCCTTTGTAAGAAAGTAAACAGGGATTGTGGGGAAAAGACCAGCCAGGGATCAAAACTGCACATTTCACTGGGAAGTCTTAAGAGAAAACTGAATACATTGGTAGAGAGATGTAAAGAGTCATTAAAGCAGAAAGGAAATTGAATAATAAAATATGTGAGGAACCAGCACAGTGCCTAATTAGCTGTACAAGAAATATGACTTCCTTCTTCCCTGGTCTTACTTGTGCTTAATCATCACACTGCAACTAACAAGAACCTAAATCAGAGGGAGGATGAGAGCCCATTGGGACAGAAGGAAGCAACATTGTTGTTTCTAATGTGTGAGTGAGGAGGCACCATGACATCAGTTACTGGGTAATCTCATTTTGGTTGCTCATTTGTGCTCTGGGGCAGTGCTGTTAAACCAAGAAGTTGGAAGCTGAAACCCATGGTTTGAAAACATGGAAAGAATTAAAATTTCCATATTATTGAGATTTAAACTGCAGGGATCTTACAGGAAGCCTTTTTTCATGATAGATTCCCCAAAGGTTTTCAGTTAATAAATCATTGATAGAGCTCAGGGAGCCTACCTAGATTCCCAACCCCACGATTATTCCAGTTTAGTTCATTTAAGGCAGAAATGTTTTTGAGATCACACTTTTCTGCAAAATTTTTCAAAACTTGTTGATCAAATAGGTTACATCTTGAAGCCTTGGAGAAAGGTTTTATTTTTTATTCTCCTTTCACTATGTTTATTATTGTTCAATCACTAAAGTGAAAGTGAAGTCGCTCAGTTGTGTCCGACTCTTTGCGACCCCGTGGACTGTAGCCCTCCAGGCTCCTCCGTCCATGGGATTCTCCAGGCAAGAATACTGGAGTGGGTTGCCATTTCCTTCTCCAGGGGATCTTCCTGACCCAGGGATCGAACCCAGGTCTCCTGCATTGCAGGCAGACGCTTTAACCTCTGAGCCAGCAAGGAAGCCCTGTCCAGTCATTTGCAACCCTATTAATTTAAGCATACCAGGCTTCCCTGTCCTTCCCTATCTCCACAAGTTTGTTCAAATTCATGTCCACTGAGTCAGTGATACTATCCAACCATCTTGTCTTCTGTTGCCCCTTTCCCCTATGTTTACCTATTACTAAAATACAAGCAAATAATGGAAATAAGTTTCAAACATGCGAAGTATATTTTTTCTTTTAAAGAATTGCATATTGTTACCATCAGAAATGGCAACTCACTCCAGTATTCCTGCCCGGAGAATCCCATGGCCATGGGATCACAAAGAGTCAGACATGACTGAGTGACTTCACTTTCACCATCAGAAAA
The DNA here is from genome assembly GCF_014754425.2 of Oryx dammah. Classification (NCBI taxonomy): domain Eukaryota; kingdom Metazoa; phylum Chordata; class Mammalia; order Artiodactyla; family Bovidae; genus Oryx; species Oryx dammah. The sequence goes on from NW_024070186.1 coordinate 117,153,012, forward strand.
GGGGCTTCCCTGGTGGCTCAGTAGTAAAGAATCTACCTGCAATGCGGGAGACCCGGGTTTGATCCCTGAATCAGGACGATCCCATGGAGAAGGGAATGACAACCCAGTCTAGATTTACTTTAGATGAATGAATATCCTTAATAGAACATGACCTTTCCTCCTATTTATAAGGGCTTTCCTGGTAGCTCAGTGGGTAAAGAATCCACTTGCAAAGCAGGAGACCCTGATTTGATTCCTGGGTTGAGAAGGTCCCCTGGAGAAGGGATAAGCCACCCACTCCAGTACCCATGGGCTTCCCTGGTGGCTCAGATGGTAAAGAATCCACGTGCAATTTGTGAGAACCTGGGTTCAACCCCTGCCTTGGGAAGATCCCCTGGAGGAGGGTATGGCAACCCACTCCAGTATTCTTGCCTGGAGAATCCCTATGGACAAAAGAGCCTGGCAGGCTACAGTCCCTGGAGTCGCAAGAGTCAGATACAACTGAGCAACTAAGCACAGCACAGCACCATCAGAAAGTAGGAAGAAATCTACATTTGTACTGCTAAATTAGTAACTTTTAGACAGATTGTGGTGTCACTTTCAAAGCCATAGTGAAGCATAAATAATATCCTGCTGTTTTCACCTCATCTGTGTAATGTAGTCTGCAAAGTGCATTGAACAAATGGTGCAACAGTTCCATGAATAGGTTGACATCACCTAAAGTATGCAGCTGTTTTGTTCTACAGAAGAAAGTGCTCACTTATTATCCAAACATTTTTTGAAAACTAATTTCACAAGGGCTTGTGTAGGAAATTATTTTGCTTTTGATACTTTAAATACAAATACTAAAAATCACCTTAAACCAAGTCTTCATAAAAAGTATCTCTGTGTACCCATAGTCAGGGCTGCTTCTTGACAAGGACACAATTATGTTGTTTTGCCTTTTCAGATGTTTTATTCTGTGTTTTCAAATGGTGTTATACTTTATTAACAAGCCTTAATTAAAGATGCAAATTAGTGAAAATGACATAAAAAATTGCTATGATTATATGTAAAGGCAATGTAATCATTAAATTTTATTATTTTTCCAATTCAGTTATATTTTAGTTGTGTTATTCATCAAATATTATATGAATTTGTCAACTAAAAAATAATCCACAATGTGAGAACAGTGAGTTAAGTTTTATCTGGGGGCAAAATGAGGACTGCAGCCAAGGAGACAGCACCTCAGACAGCTCTGAGAAACTTCTCCAAAGAGGTAGTGAGAAAAGGTGAATATATAAGATTGTGGGGAAGGGGGAGTTCAAAGCAATCCAGCATTTATTTCACAAAAGGCTTTCTGGTAGTCACAAGGAGCTGATGTCATCATGAAAGGATTGAGTGCTTTTCTAGATATAAGGAGATAAAAGGACTAGGATCAAGAAATCAGTTCCTGAAAATATTTACCTATCTAAAGACCTGTGATATTAAATGGTTTGCCTTGGAAATGAACAGAGATCATTCTGTCGTTTTCGAGATTGCATCCAACTACTGCATTTCGGACTCTTTTGTTGACCATGATGGCTACTCCATTTCTTCTGAGGCATTCCTGCCTGCACTAGTAGATATAATGGTCATCTGAGTTAAATTCATCCATTCCAGTCCATTTTAGTTCACTGATTCCTAGAATGTTGACATTCACTGTTGCCATCTCTTGTTTGGCCACTTCCAATTTGTCTTGATTCATGGACCTGACATTCCAGGTTCCTGTGCAATATTGCTCTTTACAGCGTTGAGCATTGCTTCTATCACCAGTCACATCCACAGCTGAGTATTGTTTTTGCTTCATCCCTTTATTCTTTCTGGAGTTATTTCTCCACTGATCTCCAGTAGCATATTGGGCACTTGCTGACCTGAGGAGTTCCTCTTTCAGTATCCTATCATTTTGCCTTTTCATACTGTTCATGGGGTTCTCAAGGCAAGAATACTGAAGTGGTTTGCCATTCCCTTCTCCAGTGGACCACATTCTATCAGACCTCTCCACCATGACCCGCCCGTCTTGGATTGCCCTGTGGGCATGGCTTAGTTTCATTGAGTTAGACAAGGCATATTCAAAACCAGAGACTTTACTTTGCTGACTAAGGTCCGTCTAGTCAAGGCTATGGTTTTTCCTGTGGTCATGTATGGATGTGAGAGTTGGACTGTGAAGAAGGCTAAGTGCTGAAGAATTGATGCTTTTGAACTGTGGTGTTGGAGAAGACTCTTGAGAGTCCCTTGGACTGCAAGGAAATCCAATCAGTCCATTCTGAAGGAGATCAGCCCTGGGATTTCTTTGGAAGGAATGATGCTAAGGCTGAAACTCCAGTACTGTGGCCACCTCATGAGAAGAGTTGACTCATTGGAAAAGACTCTGATGCTGGGAGGGATTAGGGGCAGGAGGAGAAGGGGACGACAGAGGATGAGATGGCTGGATGGCATCACTGACTCTATGGACGTGAGTCTGAGTGAACTCCGGGAGTTGGTGATGGACAGGGAGGCCTGGCGTGCTGTGATGCATGGGGTCGCAAAGAGTCTGACACGACTGAGGGACTGAACTGAACTGAAAGACCTGTTATTCCAATTTCCCTGGAGCCCTAAGTGCCACATTCTCCATGCTTAATTCCCTTCAGGGTGTGTGGAAGGTGAACAGGTGCATCAGCACAGGATCCAATCTCCTCAGAGGGAGACAGCAAATGCCCTTGGCTAGTGCCAATTTGTAGTTGACAAATTTTTGGATACTATAAGTTCATTTAGCTATAAATGATTCACATAATAATAAATAATCAATAGTTTTCTTATTGGAGAAGGCAATGGCACCCCACTCCAGTACTCTTGCCTGGAAAATCCCATGGACGGAGGAGCCTGGTAGGCTGCAGTCCATGGGGTCGCTAAGAATGGAGCACGACTGAGCGACTTCACTTTCACTTTTCACTTTCATGCATTAGAGAAGGAAATGGCAACCCACTCCAGTGTTCTTGCCTGGAGAATCCCAGGGATGGGGGAGCCTGGTGGGCTGCCATCTATGGGATCACACAGAGTCAGACGCGACTAAAGCGACTTAGCAACAGCAGTAGCAGCAGCAGCAGCAGCAGTTTTCTTATGGTTACACATAAACTGAATTTGGGGACTGATTTGCTTTGGAAACAATTTCAAGCACTTCGTTCAGAAAAAATAAATAAGCAAATAAGTGTCTTGAGTAGGGCACATATAAAATATTGAAGTATTAAATATTCTAGATAAGTTAAGAATTTTTTACATTTAGTCAATTGCCAGAATTTATAAGATCCTTAGCTATGGTAACATCTACATAAAGCTTTTTTTTTTTTTTTTTCAAATTCTGCCTTTGAAAAAAATGAGAGAATGAAAAAGAAATTTGAACAAAACTCTTGTGATGTGAAGGGCAGCTATGCCAAGAGCAAAATTGGACTCAGTCTGCATTGAAATGCAAATCTCAGAGCCATTTGCAAAATCTGAATATCTGAAAATATGGATGGAATTCAGATAAGATAATATTAGAAGAAGATGAACAAGACAAATCATTCTCAAGACAGTATTGTTAAAGACTAGAATGTAGGCAGAATGTGATGTGCAGAACTAAATCTGGGAAAAATGTTATTAGATATTTTCACAGTTTAGATTGACTTTTGCTTTTTTTTTTATTCCATGCCTGACCTGAGTAAATATTCAATTCTTAATAAATAAATGAACTATATTGATATGAATCCATGGTAAAACCAGCTTAGCAGATATTTAGTCCATTGTCTAGATGAGGAAAGTTTGGAAGATTAGATAAACTAAATGCAGGGGAATGAGATATGCAAGCAATCTTCATAGTGGATGATAGATCACTGGAGAACCGTTTTGAGAAAAGTGCACTTAAGCTGCAGCCTGGAGATATGTTTTATATATGTGTTGTGTGCTGTGCTGTGCTAAGTTGCTTCAGTCACGTCTAATTCTTTGTGACCCTGTGGACTGTAGCCAGCCAGGTTCCTCTGTCCATGGGATTCTCTAGGCAAGAGTACAGGAGTGAGTGACCATGTCCTCCTGCAGCAGATCTTTCTGATCCAGGGATTGAACCCATGTCTCTTATGTCTCTTGCTTTGGAAGGCTGGTTTTTTACCACTAGTGCCACCTGGGAAGCCCCATTTTGTGTATATGTTCAGTAATCAAATGTTTAGTTAGTGATCAATATGTAGTCAATGGTAATGTTTTGCTGGGATTCTTCAAATGTTTTTATTTTATTTTTTTATCTATTTCAGATTTGGCAGGTGCTTCCCAGGTGGTGCTAGTGGTAAAGAATCCTTCTGCCAATACAGGAGACCCAGATTATCTCTGGATCAGGAAGATCCCTTGGAGAAGGAAACGACATTCCACTTCAGATTTAGATAGAAATTAAAACTGAGGCCATTAATAGGAATGTCACTAAAGATTCAGATTTGTTTTCTACATCAAGTTTAAGTTTGAAATTAAGAACACTCTATAAGCAATATTGTTTATATACAATGAGAACAATTATTTTCCAAAAATCCCCACGTATCATCTGCTCATTTATAACTCTGAAGAAGAATCAGGACATCAATATATAACTTTGAGTAGGTCTTTGAATTCCACACTTCTAAAATTCTCATTGATTTTTTAACTTGAATTTCTATATAGAATTAGAATGATATAGAACTTACTGCTTTGGAAAACTAGAACCAAATTAAATTTGTTCTGTATGGTTATTAGGGGATATATACCTTAACTAAATTGTGACTGCTTTGCTAAATATCTTGAGGCAGTGAATATTTAAGACTTAATAAAAAATATAAAGTTAAATTTATTATCCTAGAGACTAGAACTAAGACTAAGATTTGAAAAATAGAGTTAATAAATTTCCCCTCAACATAAGGAAGAACTTTTAGCAATGAAACCTATCCAAGCATAGAAAGGCTGCACCTCAAGTAGTCAGTTCCCTGTCATTGGATTATTTGAGAAGAAGCCAGATATATGATTTTCATTTGGGGATGGTATGCGTCTAGTGAGAAGGGAGATATGTGACCTTTAAGGTCCCTTCAAATCCTGTTATGATTATAAGTAGATGCCTGACTGAAACTAGTTTAACACACATGACGATGCTAAAATATCAGTACAGTCAAATCCAGCCAAGAGGGGATAAATTGAAGGCACCATTGTGATTGTGGAAAACAAGTATATTTTCTAAACTCTGGTAGCAATGACTTGCAGGGTAAGTTACTGCTATGAATCAGTGTTTGGCATGAAGGAGACACAATGATTTAGTGCTTCAACATCAGTCCATATGGAGTTACTTATCAAATGGCAGCAACTGCTATAAAGCATGCTAGAATGAATCTGCTGCCTACTACACAAGCACTGTGTAATGTCACTGTCAGTTGCAGAGTGTTTGTTTCTACATGTAACAACAACAACAACAAATGACATAGAGATTCGCTACTTCCTATCATTGCTTGGATTGTAGAATTTAGCTAAACTCATCTTTCAGTTGTCAAACAAAAAACGATTGACATTAGGACTAAACATATTAAAAATGAAAAGTAAATAGTATTGTTCTTTAGCTTTGATCAGAAAGTATAAACCAGGATAGGTAGGATAGAGAGACATTCTAGGATAGGTAAAAAATAAAACTGAGATGAACTTTCAAATCTTCACTACAAGATTGTTCACCCAAAGATGTCTCTGAGAGGTTGATTTCTATGGATATAAATCAATGAGCTTTCTTGCTTCTGGCTTCTGTTTCAGTTCAGTTCAGTCGCTCAATCTTATCCAATTATTTGCAACCCCATGGACTGCAGTACATCAGGCCTCCCTGTCCATCACCAAATCCCGGAGTTCACTCAAACTCATGTCCATTGAGTCAGTGATGCCATCCAACTGTCTCATCCTCTGTCGTCCCCTTCTCCTCCTGCCTTCAATCTTTCTCAGCATCAGGGTCTTTTCAAATGAGACAGCTTTTTGCATCAGGTGGCCAAAGTATTGGAATTTCAGCTTCAACATCAGTCCTTCCAATGAATATTCAGGACTGATTTCCTTTAGGATGGACCGATTGGATCTCCTTGCAGTTCAAGGGACTCTCAAGAGTCTTCTCCAACACCACAGTTCAAAAGCATCAATTCTTTGGTGCTCAGCTTTCTTTATAGTCCAAATCTCATATCCATACATGACTACTGGAAAAATCATAGCCTTGACTAGACAGACCTTTGTTGGCAAAGTAATGTCTCTGCTTTTTAATATGCTGTCTAGGTTCATCATAACTTTCCTTCCAAGGAGCAAGTGTCTGTTAGTTTTATGGCTGCAGTCATCATCTGCAGTGATTTTTGAGCCCCAAAATATAAAGTCTTCTGTTTGGAAGACTTCTGTTTGGAATCTGATAATGGGGTCACTGGCAGGGAAGTAGAAGGGGGAAATAGAAGCCAGATTAATTATTACCCTAGAAAGGTTGCTTCACTTGACTGAGTACATGATCTAGGGTACCAGCTTCTGTAGCATGGCCATCTCCCCTTAGCCTCTTTGTTTTTGGTTCCAGGTAACTTCTTCTTCTGGGCTTAGGGATGGAAAAGGATTCTTTCTGTTAATGTTACTAGCTCTTTTGTGTGTGTTAGTCACTCAGTCATGTCGACTTTTTGCAATTCCATGGACTGTAGTCCGCCAGGCTCCTCCATCCATGGGATTCTCCAGGCAAGAATACTGGAGTGGACTGCCATTCCCTTCTCCAGAGGATCATCCTGACATAGGATTCAAACATGGATCTCCCACATCGCAGGCAGATTCTTTACTGACTGAGCTACAAGGGAAGCCTACCCTACTCCAGTATGACCTTGCAGTAGCTCTTGGGCACTGTACATTTAATACTACCCCAACATTCTCTGCATGGGGCTTCCCAGGTGGCACTAGTGGTAAAGAATCCATCTGCCAATGTAGAATACATAAGATAGGCAGGTTTGATCCCTGGGTTGGGAAGATTCCCCTGGAGGAGGGTATGGCAACCCACTCCAGTATTCTTGGCTGGAGAATCCTATAGTCAGAGGAAACTGGCAGGCTACAATCCATAAACAGTCGGACACAACTGAAATGACTTAGCATGCACATGTGCATTCTCTGCATATCTTTATAAATAATTCCTTAACTAAACCCTGTGCAAATGACCAACATGTAGCTTGCTCTCTGTTTCCTTCCAGGTCTCTGGCCTTTACAACTTGTTCCTTCTTCAAGTTTTATTTGGCCACTTAGGCTTTCACAGATGTTTTAGGTATATTCTCATCTCCCATATAAGGTAAAGGTTCCTCTGTCCATGGAATTCTCCAGGCAAGAATACTGGCGTGGGTAGCCATTTCCTTTTCCAGGGGCTCTTCCTGACCCAGGAATTGAACCTGGGTCTTCTGCACTGCAGGCAGATTCTTTACCATCTGAGCCACCAGGGAAGCTTACCCTACTGGAGTATGTCCTCATCTTAACCTAATTATATTTACAAAGACTTTCTTTTCAAATTAGATCCGATTCTGTGGTTCCAAGAAGGTCTTGAATTTGGAGCACACTATCTAGTTCAATATTCATTGGAAGTACTGATGCCGAAGCTGAAGCTGAAGCTCCTGTCCTTTGTCTCCCTGATACAAAGAGCTGACTCATTGGGAAAGACTCTGATGCTAGGAAAGACTAAAGGCAGAAGGAAAAGGGGACAACAGAGGATGAGATGGTTGGATGGCGTTATCAACTCAACGGACATGAGTTTGAGCAAACTCTAGAAGATAGTGAAGGACAGGGAAGCCTAGCGTGTTGCAGTCCATGGGGTTCCAAAGATTTAGACACAACCAAATGACTAAACAACAACAAATCTAGTTCAGCATATAATGTATAAGTAATTTTAACATATATTTTATATTTTTTTATGCTAGGCTCAAAGTGTTTAGACTGTTTATTGAATATTCCTGGAGAAACTTCTATTGTCAGTTGAAAGAAAAGCACAAAATTGATTATTTTTGTGGTAACTGAAAATAATTTGGATCTTGCCTGCAATGCAGGGGACCCAGGTTAGATCCCTGGATCAGGGAGATAACCTGGAGAAGGAATCATTACACACTGCAGTATTCTTGCCTGAAGCATTCCATGGACAGAGGAGGCTGGTGGGCTCTGGTCCATGGGGTCACAAAGAGTCAGACATGACTGAGCAAATAACACTTTCACTTTCAGGCTCTAAATTCAGTAAGACTGGTCCTTATAATAAGAGTTGAAGAGACACAGAGACATGAAAACAGAGAGATACAGAAGGTGATGTGAAGACAAGGAAAAAGACCATATGAAGATAGGGCAGAAATTGGAGTCTCATAGAGTCTCATACCTAGAAGCTGAGCAACACCAAAGAAGGCCAGAAACCACCCGAAGCTAGAAAAAGGCAAAGAAAATTCGTCCCCTAGAGTCTTCAAGGAAAAGTATGGCCTTGCTGACAATCTGATTTCAAATTTATATCCTCTCAACCTGTGAAAGAACAAATTTCTATTGTTTAAGCCACCCCAATTGTGGTACTTTTTTTACAGCAGACTTAGGAAACTAATACAGATGCCTATTTAATATAAATATTATTCCACTTGCTTCTTTAAAAAAGACAATGGTAATTTTGAACCTATGCAAGAAAAAGTTTTATTTTTAAATGAATTTATGGTGTTTTGTCAGTATGCAAAAGAAAGGTACAATGATTATTTTTACATAAATTAGTTTTCATTTTGTTTTTCTGGTTGATGATCATTTGTCACTATTTAATTGTGGTAAAATATCTAATATCAACATGTTGGCAAGTCATCTCACATTTAGTAATAGATGTACTTAGCTAAATCACATTCCTTACATATTTTTTAAAAGCTTGAATTAGCTCAAGTTATTAGGAAGAATCCTTTGGAAGAGGAAATGGCAACTCACTCCAGTATTCTTGCCTGGGAAATCCCAAGGACAGAGGAACCTGGAAGGCTACCGTCCGTGGGGTAGTAGAGAGTCGGACATGACAGCACACACACAAGCATACACATTAGGAAGAATAGTGTTTTATAAGATACTGTATGTAGAAAAATCTGTAATTGTTCTATGTATTTCAAAATTAAAAGCAATGATTAATATTATGTGGAAGTAAATTACCTATTGAAGATCATGGCATCCGGTGCCATCACTTCATGGGAAATAGATGGGGAAACAGTGGAAACAGTGTCGGACTTTATTTTGGGGGGGCTCTAAAATCACTGCAGATGGTGACTGCAGCCATGAAATTAAAAGACGCTTACTTCTTGGAAGAAAACTTATGACCCACCTAGATAGTATATTCAAAAGCAGAGACATTACTTTGCCGACTAAGGTCCGTCTAGTCAAGGCTATGGTTTTTCCAGTGGTCATGTATGGATGTGAGAGTTTGACTGTGAAGAAGGCTGAGCACCGAAGAATCGATGCTTTTGATCTGTTGTGTTGGAGAAGACTCTTGAGGGTCCCTTGGACTGCAAGGACATCCAACCAGTCCCTTTGAAAGGAATGATGCTAAAACTGAAGCTCCAGTACTTTGGCCACCTCATGCGAAGAGCTGACTCATTGGAAAAGACTCTAATGCTGGGAGGGATTGGGGGCAAGAGGAGAAGGGGACGATAGAGGATGAGATGCTGGATGGCATCACGGACTCGATAGACATGAGTCTGAGTGAACTCCGGGAGACGGTGATGGACAGGGACGCCTAGCGTGCTGCGATTCATGGGGTCGCAAAGAGTCGGACACGACTGAGCGACTGAACTGAACTGAACTGAAATTACCTATTTTTTAATTAGTCTACTTTAATTTACACTCATTGGAAAAGGCTCTGATGCTGGGAGGGATTGGGGGCAAGAGGAAAAGGGGACGACAGAGGATGAGATAGCTGGATGGAATCTCTGACTCTATGGACGTGAGTTTGAGTGAACTCCGGGAGTTGGTGATGGACAGGGAGGCCTGGCGTGCTGCGATTCATGGGGTCGCAAAGAGTTGGACATGACTAAGCAACTGAACTGAACTGAACTGAACTGAATTTACACTAACATTTTAAACTTATTCCATTACTTCCATAAGTCATAACAGAATATTGAAAACCTATAGTCTGTATTGTTTTTTAAAAAAAGAGCTTGCTGAAATTGTAAAATTTTTGAGAGCAATTAAGATTTTTTATGGTTGCTTGAAATATTAATTCCTACTGAAGCAATAATTGTTTGACATTAATGTTGTTCTAACAATGTTGTTTTGTGGTTAATTTTTCTTCTGCATAAGTAGTATCGAAATGAAAAAACAACCAAACCCAGATTTCATTATTTGACAAGAGATAGCAGAGAGTAACCACAGCTTTTTAATTAAGTCTGTGTGAGGAGAAATATACTAAAATACATTTGCTGATTATTAGGATATAAATACCAATTATAAAATTCAATTTGGCAGAATCTCAGTTGATGAACATGTTATGTTAATGAAATCACAGTCCTAGTAAGCTCACCAGACTCTTCTGTCCATAGAATTCCCCAAACAAGACTACTAGAGTAGGTTGCCATTTCCTTCTCCAGGGGATCTTCCTGCTTGTGTGGTTCCTTGACTGAAGGTACTGCTGCCTACACAAATACAAAATCCCCAAAGTAAATTCTCAGAGCACCGCTAACATCAGTCATCATCAAACATCATCAAGTTAAGCTGGGTGATAACTGATATAAAGATATAAATAAGAAGAAAGTAAAATGTTACATCATAAGTCAACCTTGACTCCTAAAATGATTTCCTGTCACAGTGAGATTTCTATGTATAGATCTGTTTTTAGATCTGTGCCGCCTTAAAAAAAAAATCCAGACAGTTTTTAGACTCAAACTTAGAGAAAAAAAAAAAAACAAACTAACTAAAGCCTTTGGATATCAATAAACTGTTAAATGGGTGGTCAAAAATATGCTGGGTTATTTTGTAGTGGGGCACCAGCTGTAAAAAATAACAATTTGAGTCACTGTAGAGATAGGAAATATAATGTAACAGCAGAGACAAGATGACAGTTTGATGTGAAAAAATCCATCAGCCCACATGGTTTGTGTGACATTGATTCTATGGAGTGGCTCTAACCTATCTATCTAGTGGAAATTTTATGAACTCAGACAACCAGTGCTTTGAACTTTATGGATAGAATGGCAGAACTGAAAAACAATTTGGATTTATTCAATGATATTTCAATTTTCAGTCTCCATGATTTATTAACCTAACAAGAATACACAATCAAATATCAAATAATGCTGATACTATTCTCAGGTGAAAAATAAGCTGCTATGGATCTTCAAAGAAACAGAGGACCTAAATGATTAGAAACATGCAGCATTCCTTCTACTTATCACTAAGTGTCCTGCTATAAAAAGACATCCAATATAGTTAGACAGTCTTCTAAATGTCAAGCTAAACAGTATTTCCATTTAAAATATCATTCATTTATTAAAAAACAGAATGATAAGTAATATTATGTTCCAATAATTGGTGCTCTATAACAAGAATAGAAAGGTGAAATGAACATAATTCTGATAGCAAGAACTAACCACTTATTGTATCAGCAACCAAAATACAATGATCAATGTTTGAGAAATAAGTGGAGTCCAGAAAAGCATGACCTTTGAAGCCAAAATGCTTAAGTTTCTATCCTGACGTTTTTCCCTGCTAACTATGTTGCTTCATATAAATTATTCAAACTCTACAAGCTTCTTTCACATTTATAAAATGGGAGGAAATATTAGTACCTGGTGCTGAAGTGACTTAGCAGTAGCAGCAGCAGCAGCACATAGGAAGAAGATTAAATAATTTAATATTTGTAACGATGTAAACAATGCCTAGCATATAATAACAAGGTTCCTAATAATTGTCAGCTGTGACTGATATTTGTGTAAAAAGATTGATAATAATGATTTAGAGAAGGAGATTTTGAGCACAAATGTAGGGCTACCTGACTCTTTAATGAGAAATAATTTGAAAATAATTCCAGGGAAATCCCTGCTTCTCCTGGAATCTTGAAAAAAAAAAAAAATAGAAGTAATTTCTCAGGATTATAGCTGAGCAGCCTTTTCAGTGGAGGGGACAGCATGTTCAAAGGTAAATAAGTGAGAATTTGAAAAATAATGACAATTTTAATGGAAACACTTGATGAGGAAATCTATTTAATTCATTTACCCTAATTAACTGATAGCCTTCTCTCTATGAAAAAATACTAAGTAGTACTCACAGATGCTAAAGGTTTATGATTTAATAAATCACACTAAATATATATATACACACTTTTTCCTGCATTTTAAACTGTGTCATGGAAAGCAGTTGGTTTTCTGTTTCCGTCACTAGCAAGTATTATAGTAACTATGTAATTAACTTCAAAATAAATAGTTGTTATGATAAATAAATGATTCATAAATAGTTGACAAAGGTGTGTAATTTTTAAAATTATTTTTTAATTGTATGTGAAAATATAATATTCACATATTAGAAAGTTAATCATAAAGATCTATAGTAAATCTGGAAAACAATTGTCTTACTTATAAATTTCATCATAATCTAGATTTTTCCAGTTTTAGTTTATCTAAAGAAGGGTTAAAATGTTGAAAACTGTTTTCTAGATTATTTATCATAACAACTATTTATTTTGAACTCAGTTGATTAATATATAGCTCAGAGGAAAAAGAATCTGCCTGCAACTCAAGAGACTTGGGTTTGATCCCTGGGTTGGGACACAGTGTATTTTGTGTGTGTTTGGAGCTTGAATTCTCACTCTGTAGTATGTAATCCAACATTACCTAAATTTGCATTTAATTCTTAAGATCCTTGAGGGCAGGATCCTTGAGGACACAGGCACACATACACACACAGGATGGTGCTAAGTGTTATATGAACAAAATCGTACATTTTGAGTAGGATAAGTACTTAATAAATGTCACTAGCCATAGCAGTTATACACAAATACCAGTGTCTAAATATTAGAGAATAATATAATTCAGTGAATTTAGAAAGATAATAAGAAATGAATTACAGAAACCTGTTTCACCTAAGTAGTCAGAATTCTTAGCATCCAATCCCAAAGAAAGGCAATGCCAAAGAATGCTCAAACTACCACACAATTCCACTCGTCTCACATGCTAGTAAAGTAATGCTCAAAGTTCTCCAAGCCAGGCTTCAGCAATATGTGAACCATGAACTTCCTGATGTTCAAGCTGGTTTTAGAAAAGGCAGAGGAACCAGAGATCAAATTACCAACATCCGCTGGATCATGGAAAAAGCAAGACAGTTCCAGAAAAACATCTATTTCTGCTTTATTGACTATGCCAAAGCCTTGGACTGTGTGGATCACAATAAACTGTGGAAAATTCTGAGAGAGATGGGAGTACCAGACCACCTGACCTGCCTCTTGAGAAATCTGTATGCAGGTCACGAAGCAACAGTTAGAACTGGACATGAAACAACAGACTGGTTCTGAATAGGAAAAGGAGTACGTCAAGGCTGTATATTGTCACCCTGCTTATTAAACTTCTATGCAGAGTACATCATGAGAAACGCTGGACTGGAAGAAACACAAGCTGAAATCAAGACTGCCGAGAGAAATATCAATAACCTCAGATATGCAGATGACACCACCCTTATGGCAGAAAGTGAAGACGAACTAAAAAGCCTCTTGATGAAAGTGAAAGAGGAGAGTGAAAAAGTTGGCTTAGATCCAGAGAGATGATATGGGGTGGGAGGTGGGAGGGGGGCTCAGGATTGGGAACTCATGTACACCCGTGGCTGATTCCTATCAATGTATGGCAAAACCAATACAGTATTGTAAAGCAAAATAAAGTAAAAATAAAAATTAAAAAAAAAGAATAAGGGCTAAAAAAAAAGTAAGACATTTAAAAAAATTTGTTATTGAAAAATAAAAGTTGGCTTAAAGCTCAACATGCTGAAAACGAAGATCATGGTATCTGGTCCCATCACTTCATGGGAAATAGATGGGGAAACAGTGTCAGACTTTTTTGGGGGGCTCCAAAATCATTGGAAGGAATGATGCTAAAGCTGAAACTCTAGTACTTTGGCCACCTCATGCGAAGAGTTGACTCATTGGAAAAGACTTTGATGCTGGGAGGGATTGGGGGCAGGAGGAGAAGGGGATGACAGAGGATGAGATGGCTGGATGGCATCATGGACTAGATGGTTGTGAGTCTGAGTGAACTCCAAGAGTTGGTGATGGACAGGGAAGCCTGGTGTGCTGCGATTCATGGAGTCGCAAAGAGTCGGACACGACTGAGTGACTGAACTGAACTGAACTGACTGACTTTTCTATGCTCAATATCTTTATTCTAGGAATGATTAGAAACTGCTTTTTCTTCCACTGTATAATTGTCTGAGAAAATGCATAACATCAAACACCATTAGATCAAAATTTTGGGAAAAGGTAATACTTCATGTACGTAAAAAAGACAGTGCAAGAAGAAAAGTTTCTTATTCTGGCAAATTGAAGTACGTTTAATGCTTTCAAGCCAGCCGTCATTGATGAAATGCCTGCTACTAAACAAGGAAAGTTATCATAATGGAATCTATGCTAGTTTCTGAATTTCCAAAGTGATCTTCAAGAGAAAAGAAGCTCTTTTACTGTAATCAGTAAAAATAATGATGCCTTCCCTTATATTCAGTCTATATATTGTTTTACTTTAATTCCATACAGAATTCCTGCATGTCTAATGTCTTCTTTTCTTCCATCAGAACTCCCACAAAGAGGCAGCCAGGGAAAGAAAAATGTATTTTATTTGTATTTATGAGACATTAATCAGATAAGAAGAAAACTGTCTAAATCCATTTTTTAAAAGTGGAGATTACCAGGGAGAGTTAACAAATCATGATTCCTAATACACTGAACTGTAACATTATTGCATTAAAATTACTGAGTAGATGTATTTGGGTGATTAATCACATAATCAGTTTTTTTTTTTTAACCTAATTCCTTAATGTATATTTTTGTTGGATATGTAGACTTTTAAATATAGAAGATTTGGGGTTTTCTTTTATTCTTAATTCCGTGCTTTGCATAATGCTGGTCAGCTTTATTTTGAGGTTTTGTTCTCAAATTTTGAGGTTTTGAGGTTTTATTTGGAGTTCTAAAAAACTCCATTACTAGAAGGAATTCTCTGGCCACCTTCTGTTCAACTTTGTTCCTCAAGGAAAGTTGTTTGGTTTTTTTTTGCTTTTTTTAAAAAATCACACCATTGTTTTTCAGTAGTGTCCAAAATATTTAAATATGCAATTTCATGTTGGCTCCCTTTCTAACAGTCTCATCCCTAAATTTATTATGCAGCACATCAGAGTATCGAAAGGAAATGGAAAAACTTTTCAGACATACAGACCTGCTTTTATTGATCCAGTTGTTCTTAATTTGGTTTGTTTGTAATTAACGATATTAAAATTTCAGAAATCATTTTTCCCCAGTAAATGTTGTACAACATATATTGCAAGCAAAATGTCTATATCTGCATAAATTTGACTTTATGAGATTTCTAAGGGCATTCTTTCAGTGTAATCTCCATAGCATCTTGTCACATCTATGGCAGTAATTTGCATATTATAAATGCTTAATAGATTCTGATTTGTTTATAAGTGAGGTTATATTCCTGATCTGACTAAAAATGTTTCCTTATTGATCCCATACTGTACTTGAAATAACACTATCAGAAATTTAGATTTATATTTGTTATCAGCTAAAATTTTTACAACTCAAAGCCTCATTTTATCCAATGGGGATTAATGTATGATTCATCTCATACAAGTTGAATTCATGTTTATGTGTTTTGCTCTTTTCAAATTGCCCAAGTGTTTTAGAAAAGAAACTAAGGAATCAGCGTATTTCTTAAAGAAACAAAACTATAAAAATAGTCTTGTCAACTTACCAAGATTCTTTTAAGAGACCCTTTTAAGAGCTGAATTACTGCAAGCTAATTTTATGATGGATGAAACCGTCACATCATGTAAAATAAATCATTTTTTTCCCTTTGACAGAAATTCCTTTTTAGTTCTTAACTAGTGAAAAGAAACTCAGTGAACACAAAATGTATCCATCAGTTCCACTTTCTGAAAAACTAAACTTAAGGTACTTAGAAAAATCATTTCAAAGATCCGGGATATGTAAGATCAGATTACAAGAGAGTGTTTATTTTTTGGCACTTAAAGATAATTGATTTACTAGTAACATCACTCTGATTAGTTGGAATGGAATTAGAATCTCCCACTCTCATGATTTTGACAAAAAAAAAAAAAAAAAGAGAGAGAGAGAGAAAGAGAACTAGTTCTGAGGTAGAGCAAGTATGAACCTTTGAGGCAGTCTAGGGATTTAGATATGCTTTGGTTTGATCTGTGTCTATGTCGGACTGGTTTCTAAAAATACTTTTGGTATTAACCCTCCTCAGGGAAAATAAAATGTATTTTCTAAAGTTTTTTTTCTTTGCACCTTTGTGAGGAATAGTCTCTTGTTATTATATTAAAGTATAAGATTTACCTCCCTTTAAAGTTTAAATTCTGGTTTCATGAGTTCTAACTTTTCTTATATACTCATCTCTCTGACACAGTATTCAAAGCAATTTTCAAAAATTACAGGTAGACATCAGAAGTACAAGGGTATTCTTCTCTTAATTTCAATGAAGTCATGAGGGTAAAGTTCTGATCAAATTAAGTTACAGGTATAACTTCTTTACCTACCCAATCACCATGATGTCAACTAAGTCCTCTCAGAATCATTTTTGAAAGTGTAGAGCTTGTGTAGATTATTCCTAGGTCACTTTACACCTTTTGCTAATTTACACAGTATTTCACTCTCACTCTCAACCCATCACTCACGCTTTTCCTCTAAAAGACCTAGAAAATCTAACACAATACTGAATAAGAAAAGTTGGAGAACTAACTAACTACTGCATTTCAAAATTTTACTAGAAAACTGCAACAGTCAAGATAGTGTGTTGTTTATGAAAGAATCAGCACAGTATATCAGAGGAACAAAATATAGAGCCTCAGAATAGACCCACAAGAATACAGTCAATTGGTCTTTGGTGAAGACTCAAAGCAATTCAGTGTAGAAAGGATGATCTTTTCAGCAAATGATACTAGACCAGGGTGACATTCATATGTTAAAAAGAATTAAACAAGACACAAAACATAGACTTTTCCCCAAAATTAAGTCAAAATGGATTATAAAGCCAAAATTGTAAAACACAAAATTGTAAATTGCTAGAAGAAAACACAGAAAAGATCTAAATGGCCATAGGTTTAGCAATGAGTTTTTGAATACAGAAGTTTTTCAATGAGTTGAACATTACTCAAATTAAAGACTTCCTCTGTGAGAAAAACACCATTGAAAATATAATAACAAGCCATAGTCTATAAGAAAGTATTTGCAACAAAACACATTTCTGATAAAGTAATTGTATCTAAAATACACAAAGATCCCTCAAAAATAAAGCCCAACCATAAAAAATACAACTCAATTAAGATATTAAAAATGGACAAAAGACAGAGATAATTCACCCAATGAATGGCAGATAAGCATATGAAGAAATTCTCAATGGTATTTATCATTAGGGAATTGCAAATAAAAGAATGGGATGTCACTACACACCAATTAGAATGTTTAAAGTAAAAAAAAGAGGATGATATCAATAGCTGGTGAGGATATAGAACAAGAAATTTCTTTCACTGATAATAGTGGTAAGCCACTCTTGATATTTGTACGATTTATTACAAAGCTAAACATCGTCTTAACATGAAATCTTCCTAAGTATTTATCCAACGAATTTGAAAACTTGTATCAACACAAAAATATGCACAAAAATTTTTATAGCATCTTTATTTTTATTCCTCATGAACTGTCAGCAAACATGATGCCCTTCAATGGGTAAGTGGATAAACTGAGGTATTCAATGAAAAACAAAAAACAGAAATGAATTGTCCAATCATGAAAACACATGAGTAAATCTAATGATTCATTGCTACCTAAAAGAAGCCAATTTGAGAAATTACCCACTCTATGATCTCAATTATATGATATTCTGGAAAAAGCAAAATCTATATTGAGAATAAAAAGATAGCGTTTAACATGGGATTTAGGGATAGGAGAGTGAAGGTTGAATAGGTGAGGCACAAGAGAAATTTTAGGGTGTGGAGATTATCTTTCAGGACACTGTAGTGGTAGACATATGACACTGTTTAGTTGCTAAGTCGTGTCCAGCTCTTTCACAGCCCCAGGACTGAAGCTTGCCAGGCTCTTCTGTCCATGGGATTTCCCAGGCAAGAATACTGGAATGGGTTGCCATTTGCTTCTCCAGGATCTTCCTGACCCAGGGATTGAACTTGTGTCCCTTGTGTCTCCTGCATTGGCAGGTAGATTGTTTACTGCTGAGCCACCTGAGAAGCCTATATATACATATACATATATACACATATTCATTCTTTTTTAGATTCTTTTTAAATTTTAATTATATTTTTAACTGGAAGATAATTACTTTACAATCCATTTTAGATTATTTTCTCTTATAGATTACCACAGAATATTGAACAGAACTCCTTATGCTATACATGTTGTTTATATATCTTATATATAGTAATGTGTGTATGTTCATTCCAAGCTCCTAATGTTTCCCTTCCCACCAAGTTGCTCCTTTGGTAACCAGAAGTTTGTTTTCAAAATCTGTAAGTCTGTTTCTGTTTTGCAAATAAGTTCATTTGTATAATTTTTTTTTAAGTTAGATTCCACAGGTGTGATTATATGTGATACTTTTCTTTGCCTGACTCACTTCACTTAGTATGAAAATCTCTAGGTCTATCCATGCCATTATTTTATTCTTTTTATGGGTGAATAATATTCCATTGTATATATGTACCACATCTTCTTTCTCCATTCATCTGTCAGTGGATATTTAGGCTGCTTAAATTTCTTGGTTCTTGCAAATATAGCTGCAGTGAACACTAGGATGCATATATCTTTTTAGATTATGGTTTTCTCTGGATATATGCCTCTGGGTGGGATTGCTGTATCATATGATAGCTCTATTTTTAGTTTTTCAAGGAATCTCCACCCTGTTCTCCACAGTGGCTGCATCAATTTACATTCCCACCACAGTGTAGGAAGGTTCCCTTTCACCACATCCTATACAGCATTTATTATTTGTGGACTTTTTGATGATGGCCATTCAGCCTGATGTGAGGTGATACCTCATTGTAGTTTTGCTTTGCATTCTCTGATAATTAGTGATGTTGAGCATCTTCTCAAATATTTTTTGGCAATCTGTATGTCTTCTTTAGAGAAATGTTGATTTAGATCTTTTGTCCATTTTTTGATTGTTTTATTTGTTGTTGTTGTTTCTTTTTTGGGCAGAATTGTGAGGGCTGTTTGTATGTTTTGGAGATTAATCCTTTGCTTGTTGCTTCTTTGCTTATTTTGCAAATATTTTTTCCCACTCTGTGGATTTGTCTTTTTCTGATTTTTTTAATTGTTTCCTTGCTGTGCAGAAGCTTTTAACTTTAAGTTTCCAGTGTTTATTTTTGTTTTTATTTTCATTACTCTAGGAAGTGGGTCAAAAAGAATATTTCTGCAATTTAGGTCAAAAAGTGTTTTGCCTGTTTTCCTCTAAGTGTGTCTCAACATTTAGGTCTTTAATCCAATTTGAATTTATTTTTGTGAATGGTTTTATGAAAATATCATAATTTTATTCTTTTCCATGTAGCTGTCCAGTTTTCCTAGCACCACTTATTGAAGAGACTGCCTTTTACTTCATATATTCTTACTTCCTTTGTCATAGATTAATAGACCATAGGTGCATGGATTTATTTCTGGGATTCTATCTTGTTTCATTAATCTATATTTTTGTTTTTGTGCCAGTATAATGCAGTTTTTGATCACTGCATATTTGCATTACAGTCTTACACCAGGGAGAATGATTCCTCCAGCTCTGTTCTTCTTTATCAAGATTTTTTTGCTCTTTGGTTTTATAAATGTTTCTCTGTTTTAGTTTTGTGAAGAATACCATTGGTGATTTGATAGGGATTTCATTGAACCTGTAGATTATCTTCTATAGTCACTTTGACAATATTGATTCCTTCCATCTTAGAACATGGTGTATATTTCCACCTGTTTGTGTCATCTTTTATTTCTTTCATCTGTGTCATAATTTTTGGAGAACAGATCTTTGGTTTCCTTAGGTAGGTTCATTCCGAGGTATTTTACTCTTTTTGATGCAATGGTAAGTGGAATAGTTTCCTTAATTTCTCTTTCTGATCTTTCATTCTTAGTGTATGGAAATGCAAGAGATATCTGTGTATTAACTTGTATGCTACAACTTTACTCCTTTCACTGATAGCTCTATTAGTTTTCTGGTAGCATCATTAGGATTTTCTATGTATAGGATCATGTCATCTGCAACAGTGTCAACAGAAGTAACAGTTAGGGAAATATCTAACTTTAGATGGAATACAGACTATAATGCTGCAATCTAACTTTGTTATAAACAAATGAAACAACCTCACTAACAGTGGCAGGTGGGGAGAGAGGTGCTGATCCAAGTTATTTTAGAAATAAATAGTGTCTGAGAAAATAAGAGTAAAGACTGTATATAAGTACTATGATCTAGTTGCTAAAATGAGTTTAGGTTAACAATTCTGATACTACTATGCATAAGTATTTTAGAATCACATAATTAAGTAAATGTGTGGCAGATGTTGAGAACCAAGTTCTCACTACTAGACTGGAAGTTTACAAGAGTAGGGGAGGAGGTAAGAATGAACCATATGGCAATGGATTAGAGTTAGAGACATCCATATGAACTCTTATTTAGGCTAACATAAACAATGAACATATCTAGTATGCAGAACTTTGTTTCTATTACCACTTTTTAATAAAAGAATCCCAGGCTCCTCAGACAAATGACAGATTTGAGAACTAGGGCAAGGAAAATATAAAATGAGCCTCAACATCTTATAATGCAAGAAAGGAGAGAAGTGCAAAAGCACTTCCTTTGATGAAGCATATTAAAGGGACCTAGGAGCAAAGTAAAAGAGTCCTCAAAAGCCAAAGCTAAAATAATTTGCATAAAGAAAGAAGTACTGAATCATAATCCAAATAATAATTATCAGTGAATCCACACTGATTTAAAGAAGTGATTCAACAAATAAATAAGTAAATAATTTGGGAGAAGAGCTAAAACTTTTGCCAAAAAATTCCAAATAACTTCTTATGCAAATATTCAACCCTCAAGGATGTAGAGTATGACTCCACACTCCAAGTATGGACTGAATAGTGTCATTTATTTCTCAGAGTACTGTAAAGGGGAAATAAAAAGAACATCTTTACAGTAAAGGAACTTGACAAATACTGCCACAGCAAGGTGATCAATGTCAACATCAACAGGGATAAGTCATGTGGAAAGTATGTGCCATTGATATGATGTGATAAAAAGGTACTCTACCTCTGTGGTCTATCTTTCAAAAACCCATAAGCCCAGTCTAACCATGACAAGCATTCTAGAAAATACTTATCAGTACACTTCAAAACTGTCAAGGTAATCGATAACAAAAACACCTTCCAAGAAATTGTCACAAGCAAGTCTAACCTAAAGACATGGTGATTAAATTTGATGTAGTATCCTGGATAGGATTCTGAAACAGAAAGGATACTGAGTAAAAAGTAAGGAAATCTAAGTAATAAAGTAAACAATTTAGTTAATAAAAATGTATCAGTATTGGTTTATCAATTGTAACTAATATGCTAAAGTTTAAAATCAATAAAAAGCAAAACTGTGTTTGGGCTCAATTAAGGGAAATCTCTGTACTATTTTCACAAATTTTCTGTAAATCTGAAACTGTTTAACGAAAAAGTTGATTATAAAGACCCAATAAGTACATTGGAAGATACATTATTTATCCAGCTGCTCCCTCTATAATTTGTGCTGTAGAGTAACCAAATTATTGATAAGAAAAAGTTTTTTTATAGAACTATTCTAATTTTTCAATAAGGAGGAGATATAAAATAACAATGTGATCATTCTGTAATACTTAATATAAGGATAGATGTAATGATATCTGTGTCTGTTAATAAAATTGTCCCTTGGTATCCAAGGGGGATTGGTTCTAGGATCCTTGCAGATACCAAAAACCATGAACGCTCAGGTCCCTTGTATAAAATAGTGTAATATTTTCACATAGCTTACACACATCCTTGTATACACTTGAAATAATTTTGAAGTTACTCATTGCAATGTAAATGCTATGTAAATAGTTGTAAATATAGTGTAAATGCTATGGAAATTGTTGCTTGTGCACAGCAAACTCAAGTTTTCCTCTTTTGGGACTTTCTGGAATTGTTTTTCAAATATTTTCCATGTATGTTTCATTGAGTCCAAACATGTAGAACCTGAGGATGAAGAGTGCCAACTATCTCAAAAACAAACCCAATCAATTACCACATAGCTCCTAATTAATGACCACCACCTAGAATTGTTGGGCTACAGTCCATAGGGTTGCAAAGAATTGCTTAAACAAAAATTGAAAAAAAAATCCAATAGGAAAAAATATGAAATAAATTTTTATACAAAATATTTATGAAAACATAAAATATAAATGAAATATGGAGATATAAGATTGAGTTAAATGAAAGCATGAAGATGTAGTTAAACTTTTTCAGATTGTAAGGACCCTGTGAAAAATATCATCCAAGTTCTTCAACAAAATGTTCAAGGGGAACAAAAGTTATCAGGGAGAGCTCTATAGAATAAAATAAATTTCAGAGATATATTAATCAATTGCAACATTTAAAGTTTATGAGATCCTGATTAAAACAATTCTAAGCCATTAAAAAAATACATACTGAATAAAAACCACACATGCACATACTTATGAAACATTTAAGTCTGAACACTGAGTATTTGAAGATATTAAACTGAACCATAGGTCAAAAATATTGAGATATCTGAGATTTTCATGTCACATATCCTATTAGTGTTGAATTGTTTTAAAAATCTCATTTTTTTAGGAACCGTAATAATATGGTTACTCATTTTCTTAAATAGAATTCTTATTATAAATGCATATTATAAAATATTGCACATAAAATGACAATAATTGTTCACACTTTATGATGAGTTCATACACATTTGTTTTGCTATTCTGTATACTTTACAAATGTATAAACTTCCTCATAATTATAAGTTTAAAAAATTAATGAATATAATGTAAGTCCCTGGGAGCCTTTTTAATATTTTATAAACACACTTTGCTACTACTAACTACCATAGCATAATAATTGACTTGGATTAAAACAGAATCAGACTTCTGTATAAATTGATTATTAAAAATAATTTAATGCATTCACAAGCATATTTTATACACACATGCATACAAAAGTGGTGTAGACAAGAAAACACTTACTATTTAACTTTGATTTGCTCTAATAGATTAGGAATGATTCTAGAAAAATCATGTGTAAATGTGCAACATTCTAATAATTCAGTAATTCCTTTTTTAAACATATGCTTGTGTTCTGTGTATCATTTGACTCCTCTATGTCAACATATATCAAACTGTTACCTAGAATGCAATATTATTATTTATCATTAAAAATGATCTTTTCCTAATATTCATTGTTTTCCTCTACATACCTGATTCATGCCTTTTCATGTTGCCTTTGAAATCTTTTTGTATGTTTCTTAAACATTGATACTCTCCAGCACTGTAGTCTCAGATCCTTCTCTTTTTATACTCTGGTCTCCCTGGCCTGATATCTAATAATTTCCTGTATAGTTAATAATTACAAATAGGCTAATGGTTCTCAAATCCATATCACCAGCATAAATGTTGTTCTTGATTTTTAAACTCTTCTAAACAACATCTCTAACTGGGTTCTAATCAGTTATTGTTCTAAGAGTTAGAACAGCTGATTGATTCAGGACTGAGAAAGGAATATGACAGGGCTGTCTGTTGTCACCCTGTTTATTTAACTTATATGCTGAGCACATCATGAGAAGGGAGGACCAGATGAGTTACGAACTGGAATCAAGATAGGTAGGAGAAATATCAACAACCTCAGATATGTGGATGATTCCACTCTAATGGCAGAAAGCAAAGAGGAACTGAAGAGCCTCTCGATGAGGGTGAAGAGGAGGGTGAAAAAGCCAACTTAAAACTAAATATTAAAAAAATTAAGATTGTGACATCTGGCTCTATTCAGTTCAGTTCAGTTCAGTCGCTCAGTTGTGTCTGACTCTTTGTGACCCCATGAATTGCAGCACGCCAGGCCTCCCTGTCCATCACCAACTCCCAGAGTTCACTCAAACTCATGTCCATCAAGTCGGTGATTCTATCCAGCCAACTCATCCTCTGTTGTCCCCTTCTCCTCCTGCCCCCAATCCCTCCCAGCATCAGGGTCTTTTCCAATGAGTCAGCTCTTCACATGAGGTGGCCAAAGTACTGGAGTTTCAGCCTCAGCATCAGTCCTTCCAATGAACATCCAAGACTGGTCTCCTTTTGGATGAACTGGTTGGATCTTCTTGCAGACCAAGGGACTCTCAAGAGTCTTCTCCAACACCACAGTTCAAAAGCATCAATTCTTTGGTGCTCAGCTTTCTTCACAGTCCAACTGTCACATCCATACATGACCACTGGAAAAACCATAGCCTTGACTAGACGGACCTTTGTTGACAAAGTAATACCTCTGCTTTTGAATATGCTATCTAAGTTGGTCATAACTTTCCTTCCAAGGAGTAAGTGTCTTTTAATTTCAAGGCTGCAGTCAGCATCTGCAGTGATTTTGGAGTCCAAAAAAATAAAGTCTGACTCTATTACTTCATGACAAATAGAATGGGAAAAGGTGGAAGTAGTGATAGATTTCCTCTTCTTGGACTCTAAACTCACTGCAGATGGTGACTGCAGCCATGAAACCAGAAGATGATTGCTTCTTGAGAGGAAGGCTGTGACAAACCTAGACAGTGTATTGAAAAGCAAAGAAATTACTCTGCCTTTGTCAATAGAATTTAATCTATGGTCTTTTCAGTGGTCATATAAAGTTGTGAGAGCTAGACCAAAAAGAAGGCAGAGCACCAAAGAATTGATGCCTTTGAACTGTGGAGAAGACTCCTGAGAGTCTCTTGGACAGCAAGGAGATCAAGTTAGTCAATCTCAAAGGAAATCAACCCTGAATATTCATTGGAAGAACTGATGCTAAAGCTAAAAGTCTAGGAAATTAGGATTTTTTGGAACGCACTACAGGAAACGCTTGCGTATGTGCATGTGTTCATGCTGTGCTCAGTCACCCAGTCGTGTCTGAGTCTTTGCAGCCCTATGAACTAGAGCCCACCAGGCTTCTCTGTCCATGGGATTCTCCAAGAATACTGGAGTGGATTGCCCTTCCCTTCTCCAGAGGATCTTCCCCAACCTAGAGATTAGATCCTTGTCTCTTGCATCTCCTACGCTGGCTGAGAGATTCTTTAACATTGTCACCACCTGGGAAGTCCCTTGTGTGAAGTTTGAAAGTCACTCAGTCGTGTCTGACTCTTTGCGAGCCCATGGAACTGTACAGTCCATGGAATTCTCCAGGCCAGAATACTGGAGTGGGTAGCCTTTCACTTCTCCAGGGGATCTTCCCAACCCAGGGATCAAGCCCCGGTCTCCTGCATTGCAGGTGGATTCTTTACCAGCTGAGCCACAAGGAAAGCCCTCAACTGGATTTAAACCCTCTTTCTCCACAGAGGAGCTCATTAACCCCTATTGTTTCTGTTGTGTTCTAGTTGGTGGTGGCAGACTCAGGTAAAATCTTTGATATTTCAACCAGACTGGGGCTTGATTAGAAAGCAAGTGGGTTCTGCTGTTGTTTAACTAAAGATTCAAATGAATTCTGCTTCAGGCAATTTTAATAAGATATTTGTTTTATGAAGCAAAATAATGATCTCCTGCATTGTAGGCAGATTCTTTACCATCTGAGCCACCAGGAAAGCTCCAACTGACAAATATTTTTTATTTTTAATTGTCAAAAATAGACTCTTCATACAAGTAAAAATGTGGGGAAATAGGTGATCTGCCTTTATTAATTAACCTACAATATTATTTTTTTAATTTATCTTAGATACTTCATTAAATGAGGATTTTTTGATCTGCCTTTGTCATTACTTTTGTGTTTTTGTTTTTTTTTTTTGCTTTTTCATGGGAAGTTAGACTTATGAAATGTAATTTTATATGCTTTTCATTTATGGATAACAACCAATCTTTCCCTTTGGAAGGTTAGTAGAGGAGAAAACAGAAGCAACAAAGTAGGTTAAAAACAAGCATCATTTCACAGACTCGTAATGCCATCTTGTTTTTTGTTTTGACTTCTAATGAATTTTACTTTGTAGATATGGATAATTTGCAACATTAGAAGAGTGGTGTTAGAGAGATTAAATTTTTCTAAAATTAATTGCTTGTGCTTATAACTGTCACACCACTACTACTTTGTCATAAGAAAATTCCCAAGGTTTTCTTTATTTGTTACTTTTGCTTTTAGTGGCTCAGATAATAAAGAATTTGTCTGCAATGCAGGAGACCCAGGTTCAGTCCCTGGGTTGGGAAGATCCCTTGGAGAAGGAAATGGCAACCAACTTCAATATTCTTGCCTGGAGAATTCCATGGACAGAGGAGCCTAGTGGGCTACAGGCCATGTGGTCACAAAGAGTCAGACACGACTCAGTGACTAACACTTTCCTAACATTAGAGTAATGAACAGAAGCAAACAATCAAAACTACTGAGATCAATGAAGGTATATATCACATTTCATAAACGTATAAATGGTTTCAGTCAAATAGTTTCACATAAAAGCTAGGTCAAATAATTCAGTTGCATAAGAAAGGGGGAAATTTTTTAAATCTCATATGGAATATGCCATCTTATTCCTGTTAAAGAATGTACATCCATATCTGTGATGAGGTAAAAACTCTCTCAGCATTAAACCCCACAGTGAAAATATTAGTAAACTGGTACACCTAGAAAATTTATCATTAGTTTTTTTTTTTTTTTTTTTTTTTTTTTTTTCCATTAGAGTTCCCATGGAAACTTGACAAGAAGGTGATAAAAAGGAACAGGATAAAGAGTAAGAATAGAAAATGAACATTTATAGTATTTGATGTATGCTTTGGAAGGATGTGGTGACAGCTTTCAAATATGTTATGGTGACACCATCTTGGGTGACACTTTAAAGCTGAAGAAAATCAGAATCATCAGGTGGGTGCTATTTAACAAATAACACCTTATGTTTTCTAGTCTGAATAATTTGAAAATGTAAAACAAGACAGATGGTTAAATAAAAACAGAACAGTAGAGTTGAGTTTCCTGTCACTGACAAAGAAATATTTTCAGAGTAACACAATTTTTTTAAATGCAGATGAAATGATTTGAACTTTTTAATAATAAAGAATTGTTTACTTGTATCTTTCAGTTTTGTGCCACAATCTATTGTAATTAGAAAAGAAGGAAATGAATGTCATATCAATGAATTATGAATACTTTCAAAGCCCCTTTATTCTAATTTGACTTATTAACTAACTCTTAAACCTTATCACTTATTAACTTCAAGTTACAAATTTTGTTTGTGCCAAAATGGAACAGCATCAGTTCCTGTCTATAGCCATTTATCTCCAACTGACCCTTTTCATCAGTGAGATCATAAGCCTTATGCAGAACCAAAAACATCATAGTCTAAATAAAATAATGTAGGAAAAGAATTACAGTACTCTTGATAATTAAACTCCTTAAGTTTTGATTTAGAGATTCTGTGTTACATTAATTTTTAGGGTACTCAGAAAAAATGTTTGTAACATGCCAGCCATATGATAAAGTGAAGTCGCTCAGTTGTGTCCAACTCTTTGCGACACTGTGGACTGTAGCCCACCAGGCTCCTCTGTCCATGGGATTCTCCAGGCAAGAATACTGGAGTAGGTTGTCATTTCCTTCTCGAGGGGCTCTTCCCAACCCAGGGATCGAACCCGGGTCTTCTGCATTGCAGGCAAACGCTTTATCCTCTGAGCCACCAGGGAAGCCCAGCCATATGATAAGCACTGTATTATTTACTAGAAATGAGTATTGCTTCCAACTCCCACAAGGAACTTACAGCATACTGAGGGAGATGCAGATGTTGTTTTGTTCTGTCACTATATCCTGTTCAACTCTGCAACCCTATGGACTTCAGCATGCCAGGTTCCCCTTCACTATCTCACAGAGTTTGCTTAAATTCATATCCATCAAGTCAATAATGTCATTCAACCATCTCATCCTCTGTCACTACCTTCTCCTACTATCCTCAATATTTCCCAGTATCAGGGTTTCTTCCAATGGGTTGGCACTTTCCACCAAGTGGCCAAAGTATTGGAGCTTCTGCTTCAGCATCAGTCCTTCCAATAAATATTCAGGGATTATTTCCTTTAAGACTGATTGCTTTAATCTCCCTGTTATCCTAGGAAGTCTCAAGAGTCTCGTTGTTTTTGCTGTTCAGTTGCTCAGTGGTGTCCAACTCCTTGCAACCCCATGTACTGCAGTATGCCAGGTCTCTCTGTCCTTCACTATTTTCCATAGTTTGCTCAAACTTATGCCCATTGCATCACTGATGCCATTCAACTATCTCATCCTCTATCATCCCTTTCTCCTCCTACCTTCAATCTTTTCCATCATCAGCGTCCTTTCCAGTGAACTGGCTCTTCACATGAAGTGGCCCGAATATTGGAGCTTCAGCTTCAGCATCAGTCCTTCAAATGAATATTCAGGGTTGATTTCCTTTAAGATTGATGGATTGATTTCCTTGCAGTCCAAGGAACTCTCAAGAGTCTTCTCCAGTACCACAGTTCCAAGGAGTCAGTTCTTTGGCACTCACCCTTCTTATTGTCCCACTCTCACATCCAGTCATGACTACTGGAAAAACTATAGCTTCTAAGGTCCGTCTAGTCAAGGCTATGGTTTTTCCAATAGTCATGTATGGATGCGAGTGTCGGACTGTGAAGAAGGCTGAGTGCCGAAGAATTGATGCTTTTGAACTGTGGTGTTGGAGGAGACTCTTGAGAGTCCCTTGGACTGCAAGGAGATCCAACCAGTCCATTCTGAAGGAGATCAGCCCTGGGATTTCTTTGGAAGGAATGATGCTAAAGCTGAAACTCCAGTACTTTGGCCACCTCATGCAAAGAGTTGACTCATTGGAAAAGACTCTGATGCTGGGAGGGATTGGGGGCAGGAGGAGAAGGGGTCGACAGAGGATGAGATGGCTGGATGGCATCACGGACTCAATGGACGTGAGTTTGAGTGAACTCCGGGAGATGGTGATGGACAGGGAGGCCTGGCATGCTGCAAGTCATGGGGTCGCAAAGAGTCAGACATGACTGAATGACTGAACTGAACTGAACTGAGAACAATGACATTTGTCAACAAAGTGATGTCTATGCTTTTTAATACACTGCCTAGATTTGTTATTGCTTTTCTTCCAAGGAGCAAGTGTCTTTTAATTTCATGACTGTAGTCACCATCCACAGTGATTTTGAAGCCCAAGAAAATAAAGACTGTCACTGTTTCCATTGTTTCCCCATCTATTTGCTATGAAGCAATGGGGCCAGATGCCAAGATCTTAGCTTTTTGAATGTTGTTATAAACCAGATTTTTCATTCTACTCTTTCACTTTCATCAAGAGACTCTTTAGTTCCTGTTGAATTTCTGCCATAAAGGTGATGTCATCTGCATATCTGAGGTTATTGATATTTATCCAGGCAATCTTGATTCTAGCTTGTGCTTCATCTAGCCCTGCATTCTGCATGATGTAATCTGCATATAATTTTTATAAGCAGGGTGACAATATACAGTCTTGATGTACTCCTTTCCCAAATTGGAACCAGTCCATTGTTCCATGTCTGGTACTAACTGTTGCTTCTTGGCATGCACACAGGTTTCTAAGGAGACAAGTAAGGTGGTCTGGTATTCCTATCTCCTTAAGAATTTTCCTATCTCTTTAAGAGACAGAGGCTCTGGCAGCATCAGTCCTGGAAGGTGCAGTGTGTACCATAAGGCTTTGTGAAGGATATCGTCATTAGCTCCACTATAGAGTCTCTGGACAGGCGATTCACAAACTGGAGAACAATATACCAAAGAAATTCTCAGACTGCTGCAAAAGTTCTAGGCCCCAAAACCTACTTCCCAACCTGAGGATCCAGCAAAGAGACTGAGAATCCCCAGGGTATCTGACTTTGAAGGTCAGCAGAATCTGATTACAGAACTTCCACAGGACTGGGTAAACAGAGACTCTTGGAGGCACAAACAAACCCTTGTGTGCAACAGGACCCAGTAAAAAGGAGCAGTGACCCCACAAAATATTGAGCCAGACTTGCCTGTGTGTGCTTGAGAGCTGCTGGTGGAGGTGTGGGTCCACAGTGGCCTGCCACATGGTCAAGGGCATTGGCTACAATAGTCCTGAGACACCCAGAATCCTCGCATAAGTCCTTTGAAAGAGTTGTCAATTAGTGCCATTACCACACTGCCCCACCCATCAGCCAAAAATTGGATTAATGTGAGACAGCAAAAGAGACACAGATGTATAAAACAGTCTTTTGGACTCTGTGGGAAAGAGGGAGGGTGGGATGATTTGAGAGAATGGCATTGAAACATGTGTAATATCATATAAGAAACGAGTCGCCAGTCCAGGTTCAATGCAGGATACAGGATGCTTGGGGCTGGTGCACTGGGATGACCCAGAGGGATAGTACGGGGAGGGAGGTTGGGGGGATGGTTTCAGGATGGGGAACATGTGTACACCTATGGCAGATTCATGTTGATGTATGGAAAAACCAAAACAATATTGTAAAGTAAATAATAATAATAATACTTCTGTTAAAAAAAAAAAAAAAAAAAAAAAGACACACTCAGCATGGCCTTGCCTACCAAAACTAGATCCATAGCCCATCCCTACCATCAGGAAGCCTATACAAGCCTCTTATTCTCATCCATCAGAGGGCAGACAGAATGAAAACCACAATCACAGAAAACTAAACAAATTGATCAAGCCTCTAACTCATTGAAACTATGAACCATGCCATGTAGGGCCAAGATAGATGGGTCATGGTGAAGAGTTCTGATAAAACGTGTTCCACTGGCGGAGGAAATGGCAAAGCCACGTCAGCATTCTTGCCTTGAGAACTCCATGAACAGTACAAAAAGGCAAAAAGATATGACACTAAAAGATGAACACCCTGAGGTTGGTAGATGTCCAATCTGTTACTAGAGAAGAGCAGAGAAATAAGCTCCAGAAGGAATGAAGAGGCTGAGCCAAAACAGAAACAATGCCCATCTGAGGATGTGTCTGGTGGTGAAAGTAGAGTCCTATGCTGTAAAGAGTCTGAAATGCAGTACATGAGTTCAGTCTCAAAAATGACAGAATGATCTCTGTTTCCAAGGCAAACCATTCAGTATCGTAGTAATCCAAGTCTATGTCCCAACCATCAATGCTAAAGAAGCTGAAGTTGAATGGTTCTATGAAAACATACAAGACCTTCTAGAACTAACATCAAAAAAAGATATTCTTTTCATCATAGTGATTGGAATGCAAAAGTGGGAAGTCAAGAGACACATAAGTAACAGGAAAGTTTGGCCTTGGAGTACAAAAAGAAGCAGCGCAAAGGTTAACAGAGTTTTGCCAAAATAATGCCCTGGTGATAGCAAACACTCTCTTCCAACAACACAAGAGACAACTCTACACATGGATATCACCAGATAGTCAATATCAATATAAGATTGACTATATTTTTTGTAGCTGAAGATGAAGAAGTTCTATACAGTTAGCAAAAAAAAAAATATCAGGAGCTGACTATGGCTCAGATCATGAACTTCTTATTGCCAAATTCAGACTTAAATAAAAAAACATAGGGAAAACCACTAGGCATTCAGGTATGACCTAAATCAAATCCCTTATGATTATACAGTAGAAGGGAGAAATAGATTCAAGAGATTAGATCTGATAGACAGTGTCTGAAGAACTATGGACAGAGGTTTGCAGCACTGTACAGGAGGGAGTGTTCAAAAACATCTCTAAGAAAAAGAAATGCAAAAACACAAAATGGTTGCCTGAGGATGCCTTACAAAGAGCTGAGAAAAGAAGAGAAGTGAAAGGAAAAGGAGAAAAGGAAAAATACACCTATTTGAATGTGGAGTTCCAAAGAATAGCAAGGAGAGATAAGAAAGGCTTCCTAAGTGAACAATGCAAAAAAAAAAAAAAAAAATTAAAGGAAAGCAATAGAATGAGAAACACTAGAGTGCTCTTCAAGAAAATTAGAGATACTGAGGGGACATCTCATGAAAAGACGGGCACAATAAAGGACAGAAATAGTATGGACCTAATGGAAGCAGAAGATATTAAGAAGAGGTGGCAAGAACACACAGAACTATACCAGAAAAGATCTCAATGACCTGGATAATGATGATGGTATGAACATTCACCTAGAGCAGGACATCCTGGAGTATGAGATCAAGGGGGCCATAGGAAGTATCATTACAAACAAAGCTAGCGGAGGTGATGGAATTCCAGTTGAGCTCTTTCAAATCCTCAAAGATGATGCTGTGAAAGTGCTGCACTCAATATGCCAGCAGTTTAGAAAACTTGGCAGTGGCCACAGAACTGGAAAAGGTCAGTTCTCATTCCAATCCCAAAGAAGGGCAATGCCAAAGAATGCTCAAACTACTGAACAATTTCACTCATTTCACATGTTATCAAATTAATGCTGAAAATCTTTCAAGCTAGGCTTCAACAGTATATGAAGTGAAAACTTCCAGATGTACCAGGTAGATTTAGAAAAGGCAGAGGTATGAGAGATGAAATTGCCAATATCCATTGAATCATAGAAAAAGCTAGAGAATTCCAGAAAGACATCTACTTCTGCTCCATTGACTATATTAAAGCCTTTGCCTGTGTGGTGGTGGTGGTTTAGTTGCTAAGTCATATCTTACTCTTGTGACCCCATAGACTGTAGCCCACCAGGCTCCTCTGTGGGATTTTCCAGGCAAGAATATGGGAGAGGATTGCCATTTCCTTCTCCAGGGATCTTCCCCACCCAGGAATCGAACTCAGGTCTTCTGCATTGCAGGCAGATTCTTTACCAACTGAGCAACGAGGATTACAGCAAATTGTGGAAAATTTTTAAAGAGATGGGAATACCAGAAACCTTAGCTCCCACCTCTGAAACCTGTCTTCAGGTCAAGAAGCAACTGTTAGAACCAGACATGGAAAAATGGACTGGTTCAAAATTGGGATAGGAGCACATCAAGGCTGTAGTTGCTTTCCTGATTATTTAACTTATATGAAGAGTACATCATGTGAAATGCCAGGCTGGATGAAGCACAAGCTGGAATCAAGTTTGCCAGGAGAAATACCAATAACAGCAGGTATGCAATGACACTACCCTTATGGCAGAGTGAAGAGGAACTAAAGGGCCTCTTGATGAAGGTGAAAGAGGAGAGTGAGAAAGCTGGCTTAAAACTGAACATTCAAAAAACTAAATCATGGCATCTTGTCCCATTACTTCACAGCAAAGAGATGGGGAAACAATGGAAACAGTGACAGACTTTATTGTGGGGGGCTCTAAAATCACTCTGAACTCTCGACTGTCGCCATGAAATTAAAAGATGCTTGCTCCTTGGAAGAAAAGCAATGACAACCTAGACAGTGTATTAAAAAGCAGAGAAATTACTTTGCTTTCAAATGTCTGTATTGTCAAAGCTATGTTTTTTTTCCAGTAGTCATATATGGATGTGAGAACTGGATGATAAAAAGGCTGAGAGCCAAAGAATAGATTCCTTGGAACTGTGGTACTGGAGGATTCTTGAGAGCCCCTTGGACAGCAAGGATATCAAACCAGTCAGATTTAAAGGAAATCAACACTAAATATCCATTGGAAGGACTGATACTGAAGCTGAAGCTCCAGTACTTTGGCCTGACCACCTGATGTGAAGAGCTTACTCAGTGGCAAAGATCCTTATGCTGGGAAAGACTGAAGGCAGGAGGAGGAGTGTGTGACAGAGGATAAGATGGTTGGATGACATCACTGACTCAATGGACATGAGTTTGAACAAATAATGAGTTTGGGAAATAATGAAGGACAGGGAAGCTTGGCATGCTACAGTCCATGGGTTCAGAAGAGTTGGACACAACTGAGCATCTGAACAACAACAACAAGAATTTTCCACAGTTTGTTGTGATCCACACAATCAATGACTTTGTCATAGTCAATGAAGCCTAAGTAGATGTTTTCCTGGAACTCTTGCTTTTTCGATGATCCGACTGATGCTGGCAATTTGATCTCTATTTCCTCTGCCTTTTCTAAATCCATCTTGAGCATTTGAAAGTTCTCAGTTCACGTACTGTTGAAGCTTAGCTTGAAGAATTTTGAGCATTACCTTGCTAGCATGTGAAATTAACACAATTATACTCTAGTTTGAACATTCTCTGGCATTTCCCTTCTTTGGCATTGGAACAAATACTGACCATTTCCAGTCGTGTGACCACTGCTGAGTTTTCCAAGTTTGCTGGCCCATTGAATGCAGTGCTATAATATCATGTCTTTTAGGATTTGAAATATCTCAGGTGGAATTACATCACATCCACTGAGTCTGTTCATAGTAATATTTCCTAAGACTCACTTGACTTCACATTCCAGGATGTATGGCTCTAGGTTAGTGACCACACCATCCTAGTTATCTCGGTCAATAAGGTTTTATTGTATAGTTTTTCTGTGTATTCTTGCCACCTCTTCTTAGTCTCTTCTACTTCTGTTAGGTCCTTTCTGTTTCTTTCCTTTCTTGTGCCCACTTTTTCATGAAATGTTCCCTTGGTAGCTCCAATTTTCTTGAATAGATCTGTAGTCTTTCCCATTCTATTGTTTTCCTCTTTTTTATGTTGTTCATTTAAGAAGGCTGTCTTATCTCTCCTTGCTATTCTTTGGAACTCTGCATTCAGTTAAGTATATCTTTAGATTTCACCTTTGCCTTTCATTTCTCTTCTTTTCTCAGCTATTTGTCAGACAACCGATTTGCTTTCTTACCTTTCTTTTTCTTTGGATGGTTTTTGCCACCACCTCCTGTATAATATTAGAAACCACATTCATGATTCTTTTGGCACTCTGTATACAAGATCTGATCCCTTGAATCTATTCATCAAATCCACTGTATACCCACTGGGGATTTGATTTAAATAATACCTGAATAGCCTTTTTTTTTTTTTTAATTTTTACTTTACAATTCTGTATTGGTTTTGGCATAGATTGACATGAATCCACCACAGGTGTACATGCGTTCCCAAACATGAGCCCCCCTTCCACCCCCCTCCCCACAACATCTCTCTGGGTCATCCCCGCGCGTCAGCCCCAAGCGTGTCATATCCTGCATCAGACATAGACTGGCATTTCGATTCTTACATGATATTATACATGTTTCAATGCCATTCTCCCAAATCATCACACCCTCTCCCTCTCCCTCTGAGTCCAAAAGTCCGCTATACACATCTGTGTCTTTTTTGCTGTCCTGCACACAGGGTCATCATTGCCATCTTCCTAAATTCCATATATATGTGTTAGTATACTGTATTGGTGTTTTTCTTTCTGGCTCACTTCACTCTGTATAATCGGCTCCAGTTTCATCCATCTCATCAGAACTGATTCAAATGTATTCTTTTTAATGGCTGAGTAATACTCCATTGTGTATATGTACCACAGCTTTCTTATCCATTCATCTACTGATGGACATCTAGGTTGTTTCCATGTCCTGGCTACTGAATAGCCTTTTTTCATGGGGATGGTCTTGATCCCTGTCTCCCGTACAAGGATCAATGCAAAAAGTACTCAAAGCAAAAAAGCAAAATGGCTATCTGAGGAGGCCTTACAAATAGCTGAGAAAAGAACAGAAGTTAAAAGCAAAAGGAAAAAGGAAACATACACCCATTTGAATGCAGACTTCCAAAGAATAGCAAGGAGAGATAAGAAAGCCTTCCTCAGTGATCAGTGTAAAGAAATAGAGGAAAACAATAGAATAGGAAAGACTAGAGATCTCTTCAAGAAAATTAGAGATACCAAGGGAACATTTCATGCAAAGATGGGCTCAATAAAGGACAGAAATGGAATGAACCTAAAAGAAGCAGAAAATATTAAGAAGAGGGAGCAAGAATACATAGAAGAACTATATAAAAAACATCTTCATGAACCAGATAATCACGATGGCATGATCACTCACCTAGAGCCAGACATCCTAGAAAGTGAAATCAAGTGAGCCTTAGAAAGCATCACTATGAACAAAGCTAGTGGAGGTGATGGAATTTCAGATGAGCTATTTCAAATTCTAAAAGATGATGTTGTAAAAGTGCTGCACTCAATATGCCAGCAAATTTGGAAAACTCAGCAGTGGCCACAGGACTGGAAAAGATCAGTCTTCATTCCAATCCCAAAGAAAGGCAATGCCAAAAAATGCTCAAACTACTGCACAATTGCACTCATGTCACATGCTAGTAAAGTAATGCCCAAAATTCTCCAAGCCGTGCTTCAACAATACGTGAACTTCCAGATGTTCAAGCTGGTTTTAGAAAAGGCAGAGGAACCAGAGATCAAATTGCCAACATCTGCTGGATCATGGAAAAAGCAAGAGAGTTCCAGAAAAACATATATTTCTGCTTTATTGACTATGCCAAAGCCTTTGACTGTGTGGATCACAAGAAACTGTGCAAAATTCTGAAAGAGATGGGAATACCAGACCACCTGAACTTCTATTGAGAAACCTATATGCAGGTTAGGAAGCAACAGTTAAAACTGGACATGCAACAACAGACTGGTTCCAAATAGGAAAAGGAGTACATCAAGGCTGCATATTGTCACCCTGTTTATTTAACTTATATGCAGAGTACATCATGAGAAACGCTGGGCTGGAAGAAGCACAAGCTGAAATCAAGATTGTCAAGAGAAATATCAATAACCTCAGATATGCAGATGACACCCCCTAATGGCAGAAAGTGAAGAGGAACTCAAAAGCTTCTTGATGAAAGTGAAAGAGGAGAGTGAAAATGTTGGCTTAAAGCTCAACATTCAGAAAACGAAGATCATGGCATCTGGTCCCATCACTTCATGGGAAATAGATGGGGAAACAGTGGAAACAGTGTCAGACTTTTTCAGGGCTCCAAAAACACTACAGATGGTGACTGAAGCCATGAAATTAAAAGACTCTTACT
Organism: Oryx dammah; assembly: GCF_014754425.2. Classification (NCBI taxonomy): domain Eukaryota; kingdom Metazoa; phylum Chordata; class Mammalia; order Artiodactyla; family Bovidae; genus Oryx; species Oryx dammah. Next base: position 117,190,274 of record NW_024070186.1, read on the forward strand.
CCTTGGAAGGAAAGTTATGACCAACCTAGATAGCATATTCAAAAGCAGAGATGTTACTTTGTCGACTAAGGTCCATCTAGTCAAGGCTATGGTTTTTCCAGTGGTCATGTATGGATGTGAGAGTTGGACTGTGAAGAAAGCTGAGCGCCGAAGAATTGATGCTTTTGAAGTGTGGTGTTGGAGAAGACTCTGAGAGTCCCTTGGACTGCAAGGAGATCCAACCAGTCCATTCTGAAGGAGATCAACCGTGGGATTTCTTTGGAAGGAATGATGCTGAAGCTGAAACTCCAATACTTTGGCCACCTCATGCGAAGAGTTGACTCATTGGAAAAGACTCTGATTCTGGAGGGATTGGGGGTAGGAGGAGAAAGGGACGACAGAGGATGAGATGGCTGGATGGCATCGCCGACTCGATGGACACGAGTTTGAGTGAACTCCGGGAGTTGGTGATGGACAGGGAGGCCTGGCGGGCTGCAATTCATGGGGTTGCAAAGAGTTGGACACAACTGAGCGACTGAAATGAACTGAACTGAACTGAACTGAGCTGAATGTTACCAAGCAAGGGCTCATATGGCCATGGCAGAAAAAAATAAACTCTTGAAACTGATCAGAAACCTGGGGTACCCTTCTGGGTACAAATTATTTCCCTGTTCTCTATTGGACATAGGCTTCATTCAGCCCTCTGAGCTTCTCTGATGTGGCTCAATGGTAAAGAATCTGCCTGCAATGCAGGAGACACAGGTTCAATACCTGGATGAGGATCTCCTGGAGAAGTGAACAGTAACCCACTCCAGAATTCTTGCCTGGAGAATTCCATGGATAGAGGAGCCTGGTAGGCTGCTGTCCATGGGATCACAAAGAGTCTGACCCAACTGAGCAACTAACACTAACTAAGTAAACCCCCTTGAACTTCCCTGCATTTCAAAGGGAAAATTCAAGCAATTGTTTATCATGGAAGAAAGAGAATGCAGAAACAAAGGAGGAGTGGTCAAGAAACAATAGTGCATTGGTTTTGCCATATATTGGCATGACCAATACAGAATTGTAAAGTAATAAAAAAAAATATGGTTAATTAATATAACTAAAAAATAAATAAATAAATAAATGAAATAAAATAAAGAAACAATAGTGCAGCAATGAATATATATATATATATATATAATATTTGTAGCAATATTTTTTAGTTCTTGTGTAGGAACTAAAGCCCCCACCCAGGTGAAGGAATGTCATGTCAGGCTGAACTCAAGATTTCTGGAATACCACCCTGTTACCTCACCACCACCCACTCAGAAGAAAATCTGCACAAACTGGGAGATAACAAAGATTCTGACATGACCTCCCCACCAATGATTTTCACTTCAAAGATTTGCATAGTTGAGCAGAATCTTCAGAGTTGGTTTTCAAACATTAGTCCACCTTCTCCCCAGGTTGCCCACCTCCTGAGTTAAGCAACTTTTCCTTTCCAACCAACACTCATCTTGCCAGTATTGGCTTTCAAGTGGTAAGCAGCTGAATCTGAGCTTGGTATCACTCTGATACTGGGTTATTACAGCAAATTAAGGGTATCCTTGCAATGCTGGAAGCCAGCGTGAGGAATCCCGCCCATGACAAGGTCATGAGGAAGGAAGCTGACATATGCAAGGATGTGATCAGACTTCAGGGTTCCCCCTGGAATTTCCTGAGCATGTATCCCAACAAAAAAAACAAAAATCTGCCAGCTTTTGTACTCTGCTTTTCCACTCTTCTGATATTCTCTGGAAAAAAGTCAACTCAGGGCTTTAGTCTTCTGCATTTGAAAGGGATGTTTCAGTTAAACCCCCTCTGATAACTCTCTAGCTTGCCTACCAGGTTCCCTGGACCTCTTACAGCTTGTGAATTGCTTACAGCCCCCCAACTGCGAGAGGCACAAAGCTTAAAAGCATCTTACAGATACAGAGCCTTTTTTAAAAAGTTAAAAATTATATTGGTAGAGGGTTTTCACTGTTGACTCAATGACTGCTGCCAGGCCTCCATATTCTTTATCTTTCAGGCACCTGGGAGGATGTTAATCAATGTAAATGGGATATGGAAAAAGATATATAGGAGTTTTGATGTTAGCAACACTAGACTTTTGAGTTAATTACTTCTTTTGTTATATATCACTGCACTCCTCTTGTGTCCTTGCTATGTAAGAATGTAACTTTATTCAGTGCTTTCTGAGAGTGGCACCAGACTTTGGGAATATCAACACAAACAAGTCTTCTGGTTGACAAACCCTTATCAGAAAAAAGTCTGTAAAATATTAATTGGCCCTTTTTGGCCAGAAGATGATGTAAATCACCTGACTTGTGTATACAATTAGGTATGCAGAGAGAAAAGCCTGGTTTTGACGAGAGTCTGGACTGCTAACGCTGCATAACTTTGTGTTACCCATTGATCTCTATGTTTTATCAAAAGTATAAAAGGCCTTCTGAACAATAGAGGACGGAGCCAGTCACTGGACTGGTTTCTCCCGTGTCTCCTCTTTACTCTAATTTCAGGCTGAATTCCCATCTGGAGCAGGAAGGCTCACCATGTCTACTTATTTGTCCCAGCTTTTAAGATCCACGCAAGGGGGAGCCCAAGGTGGGGCACCCCCTGATATTCAAGTGGGCGCCAGTGGCCCAACGTAGATGGTGCAAGCTCCTTGTCTGGAACTTTATTGGCCTTCCCTGTAAGCCAAGTTATTCAGCCTTCTTTCTCCACTTAATTTTCCTACTACACTATTTCTTCCTAATCTAATCTTATATTTCTTATATTAATAAATAAATAAGTTTTCCTACCAACACCATCCCCGCTTTGAATTCCCTGGATCCACGGGGGCTGGAACCCGGCATTGCAAGGCACAAACTAGGAGAATGGAAAACTCATGTTCAAAATACCAACTTCCTGGTGGCTTTCAGGCAATGGTTTTCAGGGACAGTGTTAGGAGAGAGGATCATAGGATGCTTGGCCTTCTTCTGACTGGTTGGTGGTAACAGGATGATGTTTCAGGAATCTCAACTTCCTGGTTCCAACCAGTCTGAGGTCTGTGTTTTGTGGTCAGCATGCAACCACCATCTTCCAGTGAGGGCAGGGGTGGTATCATAATTTCTCTAGAACAACTCAGAGATATGCATTGGATTGTTATTTACATCCCTTCCAGAGGAACTAGGAGTTCTATGACTCTATTTCCTAATCATTAACTGCCTGTGCCTGCTCTATGGAACTCTGGGAAGCCCTAAGAGACTAAAGGTTTTTTCTTTTTTTTTCCCTACAAACAAGAAACACGGGACACAGAGAGGTTTTTGTACCCAGGAAAGCCCATGGGGTCCTGCTTGGTTTAAATCCTCTCTTTTCTTTGATACTTTTCAATTCTAAAGGCAATAGGGGTGGTTCAAGAAAAGGAATAAAGTTCTGAGTAGAGAGGTTAATCACAAACACAGTAAGAGAACTCAGTTTTAGGGGCACTCAATTTCACTCACACATCATATAGGAGTTTATAGCTCTCAGGCTTTTTAATCTATTGAGGAGGTTGTTCAATAGACTGTTTATGTAATACGATAAGTGCAAACAAAGAGGATTGAGCAGGATGAAAAAAGAACCAAAAAAGGAGGCACTCCCAACTCTGCCCAGGGCTTAAAGAAGGTTCCTAGCTTATGATACTGGATTCATGATCTCCAAAGAAGATTTAGCCTCAGGACCAGGAACCACACTTGATCACTCAAGAGCTTTTGCATAGCAGAGTTTTATTAAAGTGAAAAAGGACAGAGAATGCTTCTGATATAGACATGAGAAGGGAGATGGAGAGTGTCTCCCTAGTCTTATCAAGGCCTTATATACTTTTACCAGACCCACTCCTACAACATACATCTTAAATAAACAAGATTGGAACTAAAAATAGAAAGATCTTACCAGACCTGCTCCCACAGCATCTTAAGATAACAAGGTTAGTCAGAAGGTTCCTGTGAAGAAAGAGAAACATGTATTCTGTCCTTGAGCAAGATATATTGCTATTATATAATCCTTAGTACAGAGTTTAAGATGAGTTGTTTTGTTGTGTAATCATTAGCTCTGGGCTTAAAGAAAATAATCTCTTACTGACTAAGACTAAGGAATGTAGAAAAAAAAAAAAAAAGTTTGTCCTTTTCTCCTCCTTGAGGGCCCTGGACCCCTTTCTCCTTGAAGGCCCCAGACTCCTTATTAACCTACCTAAGAATTAGTTCTCTCACTAGAACAGAGATTCTCTTAGCTGGGTTTTGACATAAGTGCTGGGGATGTTTATGATAAAATTTGCTCACTTTGAGTTTTCCTAGTTTTGATCCAATGAACCTTCTCTCCCTCTTTCTCTTTCTTAAACCTACTTTTCTAGCAATGCTCCCTGGGAACATGGCTGCCTAGAGTGATGATTCAATCAATTTTGTTTATGTAATGAAGTCAAATAGTCAAAAAATAGTCATTAAGAGGAGTTCAGAACAATTCCACATGCCATTGTCGCAGGCCCCAAACTCCATGAGGATAGAAGTACCTTTGTTTGTTCACCTTATTTATCTCTTCATAAAGAGATAAATAAAGGTTCACTGACTGTGGGTTCACTGACTGTTGTTCAGTCACCAAGTCATGTGTGACTTTTTGCAAGGCTCCCCTGCCCTTCACCATTCTCCAGAGTTTGCCCAACTGTATGGCCATTGAATTACTAATGCCACCAATTCCCTTGTAGTGAACCAAAAGTCTAGTGAGTAACTAGGTATTCTTAGTTCTGTGAGCAATTCTAGGAAATTTACCAAACTCCAAGAGCATGTTGTGGGATTCTCCAGTCTATAGTCAGTGAGTCAGAAGCACAGGATAACAATGTGGGTTTGTGATTGGCACCTGAAATTAAGGCAGTCTTATGAAACTGAGCCCTTAACTTGTAGAACTGAAACAGGAGGGAGGGTGCAGGGCACAACTGTTGAAAGAATGACATAACCCAAGAACACAACATCTGCCTGCAATGCAGGAGACCCGGGTTGAATCCCTGAGTTGGAAAGATCCCCTACAGAAGGAAATGACAACCCACTCCACTATTCTTGCTTAGAGAATTCCATGGACAGAGAAGCTTGGGGGGCATGGGGTCGCAAAGAGTTGGACACAACTGCATGACTAACACACTTAAGGACACAACATAAACCAGTTAGAATAAAATGGGTCCAAGATGCAGACAAGTCAACCTCTGACCAAACATGGATCCTCAATCAGCATGCTAAATGACATACCCAGAGACATAATGACAGTTCCAAGGCACCATCAAAAGACCAAAAGGTGGACAAGTGGCCTAATTCCTGGAAATCTCCACCCCTTCCCCAAAATAACCTTCCCCCTTATTAGCCTATGAAATTACCAAATCCATAAAAACTAACTTCACCACATTTTGAGGCCACCACACTCAACACACACACACACTCTGTGGAGTATGTTTCTCTCTGAATAAATCTACTTCTTATCTATCACTTTGTCTCTCACTGAATTCTTTCTTCAATGAGACATCAAGAAACAGAACTTCGTTAGGTCTGTGATCTCAGTTGCAAGACTGTGGGCTTTTCTGAGGTAAATGGTTTCAGAATCTGGTGGTATTTCCAGATGGAGAGTATTAGAATCAAGTTGAATCATAGGATAGTTGCCTGTCCATGTTGCTTGGTTGTGTGAGGATACCCTCCCCCATATTTAAAGCAGTAATCAAACAATAAAGCCCAATCAACATATGTTAGTTGGACATAGTGAAAAAATATTATACTAATGGATACAGATGAGCAACTAGCAACTACAATAGATAATTATTGTAATAATTATGATATTGCAATAATTATGATAGTGGAAGTACAGTATTATCATATTTAGAAAGACTTAATAACATAAATTGAAGTCATATCTAGCCTTAGGATTTGAAAAAAAAAAAAAAAACCTTGAGTTAGACAAAGATTGTTGTGAGAGTCAGGAAAAATGATGTTCTAAATCAAGAGAAAAGGATATGCCAAGGTCAGCACTGAAAGAGCATACAATGTTAGGACAACTACAGAAGTTTGGTGAACATGGAGTTGTAGAAGTCAAGAGGTGGCTCTGAAGGAGAGGCGTGGAAGAGTTAAATAGGTTAAAATATCCTCAAAGACATGTAAGCCATGTTAAGAAATTGAAATCCATATTGCAATAATGTGGAATCACTCAAGTGTCAAAAGTTATGGAATGTTACACACTAAGGACACAACATAAACCAGTTAGAATAAAATGGGTCTTATTTAAATCATATTTAAATCTTACAACCATAACCCTGGCTGTAGTGTGAAGAATTGCTTGGTGCAAAGATTAATTTGGCCAGGAATCCAATTGACATTTCCTTAATGGCCTGAACTCTGGGAAAGTTGTTGCAATGGATAAAAAACATTGATTTATACTTCTCAGAAACTTTAGGTTTATCATTACATGAATTTATACATTTGAGGAAAATATATGTTTCAGAAACAGTAAAAGTTCTTGGTAGCTTTATAATAGAAAACTACAATATTTCAGGCTCCTTTTCTCAACTGTGAAATCAGGATTCTAATACCAATATTAATATAAACAGTACTTGTTTTGCTCTTAAGACATCTTCAGTTCAGTTCAGTTCAGTTCAGTCACTCAGTCGTGTCTGACTCTTTGAGACCCCATGAATTGCAGCACACCAGGCCTCCCTGTCCATCACCAACTCGCGGAGTTCACTCAAACTCAAGTCCATCAAGTTGGTGATCCCATCTCAACTCTGGATGGCTGGATGAGATCCAGGCATCTCATCCTCTGTCGTCCCCTTTTCCTCCTGCCCCCAATCCCTCCCAGCATCAGGGTCTTTTCCAATGAGTCAACTCTTCACATGGGGTGGCCAAAGTACTGGAGTTTCAGCTTTAGCATCATTCCTTCCAAATAAATCCCAGGGCTGATCTCCTTTAGAATGGACTGGTTGGATTTCCTTGCAGTCCAAAGGACTCTCAAGAGTCTTCTCCAACACCACAGTTCAAAAGCATCAATTCTATGGCACTCAGCTTTCTTCACAGTCCAACTCTCACATACATACATGACTACTGGAAAAACCATAGCCTCGACTAGACGGACCTTTGTTGGCAAAGTAATGTCTCTGCTTTTGAATATGCTATCTAGGTTGGTCATAACTTTCCTTCCAAGGAGTAAGTGTCTCTTAATTGCATGGCTGCAATCACCATCTGCAGTGATTTTGGAGCCCAAAAAAATAAAGTCTGACAGTATTTCCACTGTTTCCCCATCTATTTGCCATGAAGTGATGGGACCAGATGCCATGATCTTCGTTTTCTGAATGTTGAGCTTTAAGCCAACTTTTTCACTCCCCTCTTTCACTTTTATCAAGAGGCTTTTTAGTTCCTCTTCACTTTCTGCCATAAGGGTGATGTCATCTGCTTATATTTAAATATTTTCTCAAAGTATAGTTAAGACATGAAATAGCAAAATTAAGGGGATGACATGACTTTTTCTGGTAAGAGGAAGTTTTAGCACAAATAATATACAAGCATCAAATATAAAATGGAAATTACAATCTAGGCACTATCAGCAAAATAACTGTGATTTAAGTTAGAAAAATAAATAAGACCAGTTTGTAGATAATCTTGATATTAGTCAGAAAATTTTCATTTAATCTTATAGACAATTAGTAACCAGTGAATTTTATGAGAATAGCATAGAATTTGCTTACTACAGAAGAATCACTTCTCAGTTTTACAAGAAGAAAGATAAATTGAGATTATTTATATATTAGAAGTAGAATAATTCTAACTGAAAATATTTCATTTTGCCTCAGTCTGAATATTTCTGAAGTGAAATGGAAAAAATAAAATTCTTAAAATGGTGAGCATGTGAATATGTGTCAGAAGTATTTGAGAAGGTACCAAACCTTCTGGTACTATAAATAGAGGGAAGGCAGAAACAAAGGAAAAGATCTGAATCTCTTGCTAAAGTTTTTCTAGGGCTAAAGTTTTCTGGGTTGCTGTCTTGGATAGTGATAGGAGGGTGTAAAGGGTGTGAGTTAAATAAAGAGTGTGTGAACATTGAAAGAGGACAACCTGTTGAAACATGGTGATTTGACAGTTGTTTGTAAAACCCTTAGGAAATAAAGGTTTTGCTGAATCTTCCATGAGAAAGAGAAGGTGGGGTAACAATCATGATCTTTGGGGCAACTAGAATCTTACTCTTCACCAGAACATTTATTTGGGTCTTCATAAAAGACTCAGTACTTCAGATGGAAAATGGTTGAAGAAAATCTATTTTGAAAGCTGTCAATGTTATGGGGAAAGCTGAATTAAAAAACGCAAGTGGTTAACTTAGGTTCTAGCAATGCCTGAAAAATGAGAATAAATTCCAAACTACTTCATCATTTCCAATTTATTTCAAATGAAGAGAAAGGAAATAATTCAAGTTATAATCTGTAGAGCAAACTCTGATACATAATTGAGCCCAACTTGATTCCTTTTGGAGTCTCTCATAAAATGCACACTGTATAGAATATTTTAAATTTGATCATGGTTTGGGGTCATTTAATGACTGAATTCTGTAAAGCTAATTTAATTATGATAAATTTCATTTAACTTGTATAAAACATGAAATGCAACCACTGTTTGTTAATCTTTTGCTTTTAGCTTAATTGACATGTCTGGTATTTTACGAGTAAATCATTCCACTAAACTGTTCAGATATCCCATAATGAAAAGATCTTTATCCACATCCCTCTAATGCAGCAGTAATATAGATAACACAGTGCAGTGTAAATCCTGACAGTTTTTTCTTTCTTTTTTGTAATGCAAGTGCCTGACTTAAGCTTTAATTGCCGTGGCATCCACTTCAAAGGGGCAACCACTTCAAAGCCAGCTATCACGAATAAACACCCGGCCAGCCACATAACTAGATAAAGAGCTCAGCTGCCTCCCACACTGAGGCTCCTTTGTTTTAGAGATCTTGGTTGATTTCCATAATTGACCAGTTGGGCCACTTGTTTTTCTCTTTCTGAGGCTTAAATTCTCTCTCTCCTGTTTTAAATTCATCAACAAAGAGTGATTCTGAAATTCTAGGCTCCCACCCTCAACCTCAAGAGCAGAACCCCACACTTGAACACTCAAGCTCTTTACCTGCTACCTTGCTGTGTGGCCCCAAGCTTGCTGAGTAATTATCAGGTCCTGTCAGTGATAAATCTTCATTTTTTTAATGTTTCCTGATGGTTATCACTAAAAGGCCTCTTGCAATCATAATACAAACCCAAGCGCTAGTCCAGTCCCACTGGTTATTGATAGCCTGAAAGTAAAACAAAACACCCTGTATATGACTCAGTAGAAAACATTTGCATCTTCAGACTACAGATAAAATTTTACACTTTAAAAATATCCCATTTTAGGGTATAATTTTTCTAGTTTTTAATAAACAATACAAAAACTGATTTTTAACAGTATGATTTTAAAATGTGAGACTTAATTATGGGAAATTCTATGATGTAAGAAAAACTGGAAATATAAATTAAAAAGTAACACAACAACAAAAGAAAAAGCTGTATACCTACAAAGAACATAAACGCAGTACCAATTCAGCAGATGTATGTGTTTCATCAGAGTATTTTTTAAAAGATGTTGCTGAATCCATAATACCGTATGCTTTCTCTTTTTAAAAGAATGTTCTACTGAAAACAACAGCAACAAAAACTATCAAGATACTGTGAGGTCAGCTTAGCCAACTTTATCCCTCCCTTGGATATTAAGAAAAACAAAAATATAGTATTGCTGGGGATTTTTGTCTCCAGTAGAGGTGGAAATAGTCAAAGGGGAGAACAAATTTACAAGAGGCATCAGAGTTAAAACATAAGCCAATTTCAAATTTGTGACAACTTGGTAGTAAAATCCTACCCGGATCTCAGTAGAAATGTCCATGTCATCAGGTACAAATCTGAATTCCTCCACCTACTATAAATGGGAGATAAGGAAGGGAGAGTTGTTTGTTCATGAACCCCTTTGGCAATGTTTTTCAGCTAGTTTTGTGCACAGAAATTACCAAAAAAGCCTTTTACATATAACTGCATTCTCAGCTTCTCCACTGTGGTGTATTTGTCATTGATGTTGTCTAAGTATGCATTTTAACAAGTTTCCTAGTTGATTCTTCTTTCCTGGTGGCTCAAACAGTAAAGAATCTGCCTGCAATGCAGGAGACCTGAGTTCAATCCCTGCGTCAGGAAGATCCCCTGGAGAAGGGAATGGCAACCTACTCCAGTATTCTTGCTTGGAGAATCTCATGGACAGAGAGCCTGGTGGGCTACAGTCCCTGGGTTGCAAAGAGTCGAACACACTGAGCAACAAAAACTAACACACACACACACACTAGTCGATTCTCTTGTGATACCAGATCAGAGTTAAGAGACATAAATAAAAAATAAATAAATACAAATAAATAGCCAAGACTTCAACCTTTCTGGAATCACACCTTTTATCCCTATAAAGTGGGTCTATTCTCAGACTCATCTTAAAGTTTAGAGTGGTGATAATAATAGCTGAACTATATTAAGGTGTCTAGGCTTCCCATGGAGAAGGCAATGGCAACCCACTCCAGTACTCTTGCCTGGAAAATCCCATGGACGGAGGGGCCTGGTGGGCTGCAGTCCATGGGGTCCTTGAAGGTCGGACACGACTGAGCAACTTCACTTTCACTTTTCACTTTCATGCACTGGAGAAGGAAATGGCAACCCACTCCAGTGTTCTTGCCTGGAGAATCCCAGGGACAGAGGAGCCTGACAGTCTACAGTCCGTGGGGTAGCAGAGTCAGGCGCAGTTTAACAACTAAACAGCAGCAGCATTAAGGTGTCTACATCCCCAGCATTGTTCCAGGTACTTTATGAACTCTTTTAATCCCTAAACCAACACCAAGATGCATGTTCTGTTATTATCACCCTCATTTAGAAGATGAAGTAAAGGGAAGCTGAGAGACTTTAAACAGTGTGTTGAAAGTCACACTTCTCCTAAGTGGAAGAGCAAGAATTCTAGCCTAATTGAACTAAAATGTGAGTTGTTAATTACGATGCTGTTATGTGACAGCAAGTAAAGTGAAAGTAGAAAAGGAGAATAGAGAAGGTGGCTGGTAATGTGTTTTTCCTGTCTCTTTTCAATTATCTGTCTCTGCATTCCCAGGTTTTGTTTTCCTGATACCTTCAGTAAAGGGATCCACTGGGTGGAAGACTGTAGGGCAAGAGAAAGAAAAAACTAAGGTATTCTCCTTCCATTTTAGAGTCTCTAAAATAATCGTGTCATTTCCATGATCTTACCTGGGCCTGACACCTCTGAAGTGCATTAAGCCAATACTAGGTGGTATTAACTTCTGGCCTCCGATAATATCACCTAGTACTTTTATTCTTCTTATCCCAGGATGCAGCTTCCTGCAGTTATGAATCACTCTGTTCTTCACTATTTATATCTTATCTTCCCTTGTTTTACTAACTGTACCCAGTTACTACATTTGCTTTCTTGAACTACTTGGTATAAGCTTTGTTTCCCTAATAAGGCAATCAGTTCAGTTCAGTCACTCGGTTGTGTCCCACTCTCTTTGACCCCATGGATAAGGCAATATGGTGGTGTAAAAATAAAATTAAAATTGATGAAGTGAAATTTAAAGTAAAAAATACTGATCACAAAATAATAGCAACATTCCCTTATGTTTTATTTGCAATATGAAAGGTTATCCTTCTATAACACCTGACAACTCATCTACTAAAATAAGCCCTTTGTCATTAAAACAAGAATTAGCAAAATTGTAAATTAAGAAACATCATTAGTTTAGAAAAATAAGAAATTAAAAATCTCTTGTCTCCTCAGACTCTACAAAAGCTCTTCTCCTCAAATCTCTGCTAATGACCAATAATATTTTTCTTGTTTTTTCTTTTTTTGATATTTAGTGAATTTTCAGAGTTCTTGGAAAACATAGCTGACAGACCACAAGCATTTATAAATGCCTCTTTCCCAGAGGCACTAACATTTTATGAATAATACAAGAGGGTGTATCCACAATAAGCGAAGACATCATGAAAAAGAAATTTCAATAATTTTGGAAGTTTAAAAGTGATTATTAGAGAGCTATTTTTATTAAGTTAAGCAAAATGGAAAGTAAATAAATTAATTAAATAGCTACAGTGACAACAGAAAGGGAATCCAAGAAGAAGCTACCACTGTGGGGCTCTGAGCCTGGTGGCACAGGAGATAAGGGGCTAAAATCTAATAGATTGATGTGGACCTTAGTTTGGCTATCTAGAATCCTAATTTACCATCTTAGGACTCTACTCCCACTAATTCAGCAGGAAACCACAGTTGTAATGCATGAGTAATTGTACTAAAGTTATATAAGCAAAAGAGAGGGGACTTCCCTGGCAGTCCAGGGGTTAATACTTTGCTTTCCAATGCAGTGTGTGCAAGCTGGATCCCTGGTCATAGAGCTAAGATCTCACATGCCTCATGGCCAAAAAACCAAAACATAAAGCAGAAGCAATATAGCAACAAATTCAACAAAGACTTTAAAAAATGGTCCACATTAAAAAAAAATCTTTAATAAAAAAAAGAAAAGAGGAGAATAGAGACAGTGTGAGGCTGATGCTCAAAACAAGGGTCTAGGTAGAAATCTGGAAACTGAATTATGAAACTATCAACCATATTCTCTCCCTGCTCCCAGGAAACCAGTAGCAAGAATTGTATGCCCTAGGCAAGAGACCCAAGGAGTTGTGGCCACTGATAAGTGGGCAGGAACACTTTTGTGAAAACCTGGCTTATTAACTTTCATCAAAGCCCACAAAAATAGTAGGAGACAAGATCTGAGTGCATACTAGGGTAAGAGTAAATATTGGGCTTCCCTGGTGGCTCAGAGGTTAAAGCGTCTGCCTGGAATGCGGGAGACCCAGGTTTGATCCCTGGGTTGGTAAGATCACCTGGAGAAGGAAATGGCAACCCACTCCAGTACACTTGCTTGGAAAATCCCATGGAGGGAGGAGCCTGGTATGCTACAGTCCATGGGGTCCCAAAGAGTTGGACACAACTGAGCAACTTCACTTTGTTTCTTGCAGTCTATTGACCCTTCAAATTCACTCACAACCCTTGCTCACACTGCCTTAAAATCTAGAAGTCAAACCTATGTATATATACTGTATCAATAGGTTTCCTTGCTTTTTGGTCTGACTAATTGGTGATAGGGCATCTCTCAGAGGTCAGAGGATGGAAAGAAAGGGAAGAAACTATGTTTGACAATATTACATTGTCATGATATTGTGCTGTGTGACAATTAGGAACAGCTATTAAAGTTTTGTATAAAAAAGAATAGTCCATGAGTCATTCCATACATATAAAAACTAAAGGTAACATGTTGTCCTGCATATGCATATGTCCAGCATATGAGAATGGAGCTCAGTAGCTAAGAGCAATTGAAATGGTTGACACCTACAAAACTATTTTAAAATGTGGAGAGACTTGATTTTTGTTCTAATCAAAATCCATTGATTTTGATTAGAAGATTCTTGCATAATAAAGTTTGAAAATATCTTTTATACAAGGGAATTTCATTAGTGATAGTACCTGCTAATATTTTATTTCCTTTACTAAGATAATTAATGGATAAGTAACAGTCCAATGGTCTTCTCTTGTGGCTAAGCTGGTAAAGAATCCGCCTACAATGAGGGAGACCTGGGTTCAATCCCTGGGTTGGGAAGATGCCCTGGAGAAGGGAAAAGCAACCCACTCCAGAATTCTGGCCTGGAGAGTGCCATGAACTGTATAGTCTATGAGGTCACAAGGAGTCGGACACTGAGTAACTTTCACTCACTTTCTTTCACTAACAGTCCAATATTTAAATATTGCATCTTGCAAGCTATTGCCATTATTTTCTACTACATATTAGCTTTTTCCTTTGCCATACTCCATGTTCTTTAACTTGCCTCAATCTGCCCAGGCATATTATCTTATTTTCCAGAAATCTGTAAAGTATAATTCAGCAGTTATATTAATAATGTGATTTAGTCGCTAACTCAAGTCCAACTCTTGTGACTCCATGGACTGTAGCCCGCCAGGCTCTTCTGTCCGTGGGATTTTTCATGCAAGAATGCTGGAGCGGGTTGCCATTTCCTTCTCCAGGGGATCTTCCCAACCCAGGGATCAAACCCAGGTCTCTTACACTGCAGGCGGATTCTTTATATGCCTTATTATTATCACTTGGTGACAAGCTTGATGACCCGTAAAAAGATTCACATGTAGAAAAAGCAAGACTATAGCATGAAATTGTTACCTCTGTTCTAATTCAAGTTTTTTTTCTTTCTCTAGGAATCTATGTCATAATTTATTAACTATGGTAAGAGACTGAGGAAGTAAAAAAGGGTATATGATCAATGAATAAAATTCAAAACAATTCTCTTATGTTTCTATTCTATGCATGAACCACCTACATGTGGAATAATTTTTTTTAATTAGGGCCCCTTTTTATTTATTTTCCTTTGTCTAGGTTGTTATTTAAAATGTGGAGAAAAATCTTAAAACCACTTATTTGCTAGATATTTAAACAAGTCCATAGCCCTATATATTGTTTCAGCCTTAAAATTCAAAATAGTTCTGTTTATAATTAGTTGAGTTATGATTGACGATTCTAAGGAACCAATATACTTATAAAAAAAGTTTAACACTGTAGAGAGTTGTAAGGAATAATGATTTTAAAAGATTTTAAAGATCGCTATTCAGGGCCAAAATCTTAAGAAACTCCACATTATTAAAAAAAGATATTAACTTAACATTATATAAATTTTTAAAAAGCTGAGTATTTGTGATTTATTATATTTATCATTGCTTAGTATACTATCAACAGTATCAAAATAAATGGCACATTAAACTAAGTATATTTTTCTTATATTATTTGATTACATAGTTATCAGGAAATTCATTGTAATGGCTTCCTTTTACAATAAAAACACTTTGTTATCCACATGACCACATAACACTTAAGTTCCTTTTTCAGAAAGCACTTATACAATATCTGAAGATCATAAGTGAATTCTGGTCAAGTAGTAAAGAGTACATTTTAATGGATATATAAAAAAATTTATCAACATTATTCTGAATTTCTAAGAGGAAACAAAATTTATCTGTTTTCAAACCTCTAAGGTTTCAAAATTTTGCTTAATCTAGTTTTGGTTTAGTATTATAATTTGGCATTGATTCAAATTTAATGCCATGCTCACAATTTTTCTATGAAAGTTGAATTTTTTATTGATGTTTACTGATTTGTAAAATGACAAAATTTATTGGAAGATGTCTCAGTCTTTGTCATAGATTATTTCAAAAATGGCTTCAATCATCTATTTTAATTACCTTTTGCAATTGGGCTTTGCCGGTCTTCTCTTCAAGTGGGAGTTTATACTATTCTATGGCTTGCATGAGGATTAGCCTTGTGACCACTGTAGACAATGGAATGTAGCAGAACTGATAACGCACCAGGTCTGAGTTTAGGTATTGTTCCTCCCTCTCAGAATCCTGCTGCCATCATATGATTCAACACTAGAGAACCTACTGCTGCTGCTGCTGCTAAGTCGCTTCAGTCGTGTCCGACTCTGTGCGACCCCAGAGATGGCAGCCCACCAAGCTCCCTCATCCCTGGGATTCTCCAGGCAAGAACACTGGAGTGGGTTGCCATTTCATTCTCCAGTGCATGAAAGTGAAAAGTGAAAGTGAAGTTGCTCAGTCCTGTCCAACTCTTAGCGACGCTATGGACTGCAGCCCACCAGGCTCCTCCGTCCATGGGATTTTCCAGGCAAGAGTACTGGAGTGGGGTGCCATTCCCTTCTCTGGAGAACCTACTAGATGAAGACAAATGGCTCAGTCATTCCTATCACTCATGCTGATTGCCAGCTAATCCCTAACATATGAGGGAGGCCATATCAGACCTTACTCAGCCAACTGGCAATAAATGTCATGAATGAGTCCAGTAGAAATTAGCTGAGGCTAGTTCAGATCCAAGGAACTGCCTAACTGACTGATAGACTTGTGAGCAATAATAAGGGGTTGCTGTTTGAAAGTATTAAATTGTGGAGTGCTTTGTTGTACAGCAAAAGAAAAATGACACAGCCCCATAAGAAACCCATGAAATACTTTTCTTGGTACCTCTGCAATCAAAACAAAATGGGCTATTGTGAATTCTCCTATGTGATGAAATTATGATAGAGCTGAGAAAGAATACATAAAGATCTGAACACTCTAAAAGCTTTCATTTATTTGGGAACCCACCAAATTTGGTACCTTAATTGTGAAACTGAAAACTAATTTGTGATAACTCCCATTACTGGAAAAAATGGAAATATATATGTTGAGCAAATCATAGAATACTGGATCCAAGAACACTGTAGATAGTTTGAAGGAGTTAAAGATAAATAAAAAAACTAACTTGATACTCTAGAAAATGGGCTCATTATACTGAAAAGGAGGGTACAGATAGACATTTTTATTATTATTTTGCTTTTGGATCTTAAGACAAGTAAAATTTAGATATGTTCCTTTAACATAGAGTTTATTCTCTTCAAAGTTGCTTTTCAAACTGTCAAATATATTCTTGAGAGTTAATAAAAAATATATTCTATGCATTCTCATTTTAACTCAAAAATATATCTTAAAGTCAGATTAGCATACTACAGAAATGCTTTTTCCTAATACTGCTACCTCTGACTTACTGGTTATGGTCACACTCATAGGGAATTCTAGTATCAGCATTTTTTTAATCTCCATTTTTTAAGTGTGTTTTCTGAAGAAGCCCATCTAGTTTCACATGGATGTCTCAGGATAGTGAAAACTAGAATGAGTGTGGGGAAAATATCTGAAGTTCAACACATCCACTTATCCTTTCAATCGAGGACTTTTTCTTTAATTTGTTTCATAACGAGGGATCCATTCCAAATATCTTGGAGACAGGTCATGTCACTACAGAAATATAAAAAATTACTTGAATGATTTTGTGAATTGTACAAGGATGCCCTATTTAGTGCTCACCATACATACATACTTTTATCAAGACTGGCTTGAAATTAGTAAACAGGATTCAAGAAGAGACACTGTGAGACAGAAAATCTGGAATCTAGACTTTTCTGTGATCATGCAAAATTACTATTGACAAACAAGTTTAAACTATAGACTTGAGAATATAAATAAGTAAATAACAAGTCTTAGTAATTAAAAAATTTCAGAGCAAAATTACATGAACTGAAAGATCAAGAGGAAAGGTCCTCTGGTGAAACAGGACAAAATGCAATTAAAAAGAGAGGGTCAAGAGTCATAAATTTATGACTGAAAACTGGATGTCAATTGATTTTGTAGACAACTATTAATAGAATTATGTGTTCATTAGTGATTGCCAGTGAGAAAGTAGACTAGTTGATTGACATAGAGCAAATTGAAAAAAAAAATGGACTTAATTAACAAAAAATTTATTTCTATTGTCAAACTATTTTATTTTCCAAATAATTTAAAGTAAGAGATAGACTGTATACAATATGGCATTGTGTATAATTAAACACATATATTGTTATTTCATTTTCAGTGTTTATGATTAATGGAGAAGAATATCTCATCAAATGCTTTTGCTTATTAGCTTCATATCTGGTTTATTTATTTCAGTCTTGTGGCATGAATTTATATTAAAGTATATGATACAGTTTATATATATTTCTCTGAATCTCCAAGTAAGAATAGTGTATTGCAAGTTTTCTACAGCTCTTGGTTTGGATCACAGTTCCATATATGAATATTGCAAGTATTCATATATCAGTAACTCTAATCAGAAGAAAACAAACTCTGAATAGAAGACAATTCTCAAGTCACACACAACTCTTGGATCAAAGATAACTTCAAGAGACATGTGTATTCAATAAGAATATTTTGATAAATATCCAAAAATGTTAACTCCTCTACCTTGCTTACTAAATGCATGCTATGAAATCAATGAACCTAGAAATACTATAGACCATTCTTCTAAACGACTTCTATTTTAATAAGTGATAATCCTAGAGAGCAATCATTATTCAGAAAGGCAGTCTACAGTATGAACTGTGATTAATGTGACTGTAATCAAGCATTATGTAATACAAATATTTCAATCTGAATTTTTAAATTACCTTACTTTCTCATCATAACTATAATCAAACATCAACTTTAAACATTAAAGTTGAAATAAAATGTAAGGCAAAGGATGAACTTTGAACCAGAAACTATACTTTTTATCATTAGGTTTAACTTATTAAAGATATTTTTTTCACCTTTTGCTTTGCAAAAAGGCCAGTAAAAGGAAAGAAAAACATAGCACAGCAGGGCAGTTCACAAGAAACTTTTTAATGGAAATGATGGCAAATTATTGTATAAAAATGTTTTTAAGAAAACTCAAACACAAGATACTCTTGTGTTTCTACTTGAAGCAAAAATACAACTTAAAGACTTAATTCTCCCTGTTGAAAATAAGGGAATACACTTCCCTCCCTCAACTTGTTCTTTGAACATTTACTTGAGACAAGTTGTAAGTGCTTTCTCCTGTTTGAAATGTGTATAAATCCTTCTGAAGCCTAGATTGGCCTTTTGTCAGCTTTATGACCCAGGAATGTCTTTCTCAAGGACCTGCAGACTTATCTTTGAAATGCAAACAGTTTCTATGGGAAGGTAGGAGCCTAACTTCAGTGGGAGCCTTACCCTAAGTTGCAAAACTTCCTCCTGTTAAAGACAGGAAAGGATACAAAACCAACTAATTAAGGCAGACATTTACCCCACCGATAGTCGCCCCAATTATCAGGTAATGTTAGGTGAACTGTGTGAAAAATAGTTCTTTCACATCTTTTTGGGTTTCCCTGGTGGTTCAGATGGTAAGGAAACTGCCTGCAATGGGGGAGACCTGGGTTCAGGTGATCCCTGGGTTGGGAAGATCCCCTGGAGGAGGGCATGGCAACCCACTCCAATATTCTTGCCTGGAGAATCTCCATGGATGGAGAAGCCTGGCAGGTTATAGTCCATAGAGTCTCGAAGAGACACAATTGAGTGACTAAGCACAGCATGTCCTTTTACTTGAGGACTAATTATTGTTTATCTTGAAAGCATACATGTAGTGGGTTGCATCTGTTTGGATATATAAGGGCATAATATTTCCTGTCTTTGCAACCTCCGAGCTGACTCTTACGGGCATCATATTCTGGTTTAACAGTTCTTCAGCAATAAAGGTGTTCTCTTTCCCTACCACTATTGTTGAAAGGATTTCTAAGGTAGGAGATAATATTTTGTTTCTAACCATTATTCTGCGATACTATCTAACACTAAACTCAGTACTTTAACCACACTGCAGACTTCTTGATAACTAAAGGTGGAAAGGGAGGTGAAGCATGGGAGAAGAGGCATGAGCAGGTAAGAAATGTCAGCCTCCTAGAAACTATGCTTGGGCTACTTGGGAGGGTAATTCTCTGTAGAGGAGACTCCAGAAAAATTAAAACAGAGATGCCTAACACATGGAACACTTTGGAAAAATTTTAAATTATAACACATACGTTAAATATTTTATGTTCAATTTAGTTACAGTATTATATTCTAATTATACATAGCCTTATACTTGTAGAAGGAAAAAACTGAAGAAAGTGTATTTAACAATGGCATTTACTAAAATAACCAAATTTCTCAAGTTAAAAACTATTGCTTTTATTTCCCTTTTCTCCCTTAGTTCATTTTGATTCCCACTCCTTAAAAATAAGTCCTGGACTTCCCTCATGGTCCAGTGGCTAAAATCCCTCACTCCCAATGCAGGGGGCTGAATTCAGTCCCTGATCAGGGAACTAGATCCCACATACCACAACTAGGAATTTGTAAGACGCTGCTAAAAAAGGGAAAAGACCCTGTATGCCTCAATGAAGATCGAAGATCCTATGTGCCGCAAATGAGACCAGGCATAGCCAAATAAATATATATATATATTTTATCTTATTTTCTGAATAGGCAGCAAGCACATTATGGAAGCTTTAACATAAGTTTTTATTTTATTTTTAAAATAATTAAAAAATCACAGTTTGTGATATATAGTTCAATTATAGATTATAGAATATTCAAAATACTATGTATGTGTTTTAGTGTGTGTGTCTGAGTGCTAGTTAAAGACAAATGATTGCACAGTATAAGAGGTAATATTAAGTGTAAGCAAGTTCAGGCTAGGGAAACAAACTTAGTAATTACAAATTGTGCTTCTCTTCTTGTATTGAGCCTTCTACAATTGGATGGCCAAGACACTTGCTTTTTCTTCTCAAATTCACCATGTTTTTCCCACTAATGAATTTTTGATATTGTCTAAATTATTATAGCCATGAAGAAGATAGTCTTATCCATAGATCAGATGGAAATACATGATTTTCTTTTAATTCTTAGAATTTTCATATATCTATTTTAATTAATGATTTACTATCTTAATTGATAGCACACTCTGTTGTTTGCAGCACACAAAAAAGATATTCTCAAGCTCTAGGCTCTTTGCAAATATCAAGTGTTCACTGTGCGAACTACCCTCTAGGATGAAAATTATTGTAAGGAATTAAAAAAATCTTTCCATTATTGTAATTAGATTTTGGAAAAACTAGGTAAAGCAACATGTTTGTTCTTGAATTCTGCTTTGGGCTATTGCAAATGGAGGAGATATAAGGATTATTTTATCACATTTGTCAGAAAGATAAAAGGTCAGATTTAACCAAATCAATAAAAAGTCATTTTTCACTGAAAACAATTCAACATTCATAATGGTCATTATAATCCAAAACAAACCAGCTACAAATAACAGAAGGAATTGAAGTACTGTACGGACAAAATGCAGAAGGAAGAATTTGGTTGAAATCTATATTTTTATTTGATTAGTCTGGTAAAATTTGCTATTTCCCCTTCAACTTTGGACCATCAATCAGGTGAACAATTTATATAGAATGTCCCAGTCACTGCCATTTGTCCTCACTTCAAGACCATATTTGAGTTTTTGGAAGAATTATTTTACCTTATAAATCACAGTAGAACTGCTTAAGTGATTTCTTTTGTGAATACAAATATTCAGATAAAATGGTCACAATATCAAATTTCAAGCTATAAGTTCGTAAACACTAATAGGAAATATTTTTAATGTTCCATGTGCATTAAATTATATGTTCTAGGTAGCTTTAAAAGAGGAATTTGTTCTCAATAATTTGTTACATAATAAAATGTATAATAACATATGTGTCACCAAATATTTATGGCAAAATAAAGTAACATTTAAGCATGTTGGAACTATAAAATATTAAACATCTTATTTACATGTAATTTATGTGTAATATGATAGTATTATAACTATTAATTCCTTTAACATCAGATATTAACACAAAAGGCTTCCTAAAAGCTTGGACCAATCATTCTCTACAAGCTCTAATAGTCTCATTTTGTCAGAATCATATTTTATGTAGGATTTCCAATCATGGAAGGCTTCCCTGGTGGCTCAGATGGTAAAGAATCTGCGTGCAATGTGGGAGACCTGGGTTTGATCCCTGGTCTGGGAAGATCCCCTGGAGAAGGGAATGGCTACCCACTCCAGTATTCTTGTCTGGAGAATTCCGTGGACATAAGAGCCGGGTGGGCTATAGTCCATAGGGTCACAAAGAGTTGGACACAACTGAGTAGCTAACACTTTCACTTTCACTTTATTTCCAATCATAGAAGATAAATCAGGAATGGGAGAAGGTTTGGTCCACGTCCATACCTATAAGACCAGTCTCCTTGGTTAAAAAAGCAAAACAAAAGAAAACTGATATTTAAATCTCAAACCAATGGAATATACATAATATTTATTCATATATAACATATTATATATGTTAAAAAGAGACAAAATTAAGCAAATTGTTTTATAGTGAGGATATTATGGCAGAAAGTGAAGAGGAACTAAAAAGCCTCTTGATGAAAGTGAAAGAGGAGAGCGAAAAAGTTGACTTCAGAAAACAAAGATCATGGCATCTGGTCCCATCACTCCATGGGAAATAGATGGGGAAACAGTGGAAAGACTGTCAGATTTTTTCTTGGGGCTCCAAAATCACTGCAGATGGTGATTGCAGCCATGAAATTAAAAGACGCTTACTCCTTGGAAGAAAAGTTATGACCAACCTAGATAGCATATTCAAAAGCAGAGACATTACTTTGCCGACTAAGGTCGTCTAATCAAGGCTATAGTTTTTCCTGTGGTCATGTATGGATGTGAGAGTTGGACTGTGAGGAAGGCTGAGTGCCAAAGAATTGATGCTTTTGAAGTGTGGTGTTGGAGAAGACTCTTGAGAGTCCCTTGGACTGCAAGGAGATCCAACCAGTCCATTCTGAAGGAGATCAGCCCTGGGATTTCTTTGGAAGGAATGATACTAAAGCTGAAACTCCAGTACTTTGGTCACCTCATGCGAAGAGTTGACTCATTGGAAAAGACTCTGATGCTGGGAGGGATTGGGGGCAGGAGGAGAAGGGGACGACAGAGGATGAGATGGGTGGATGGCATCACGGACTCGATGGATGTGAGTCTGAATGAACTCCGGGAGATGGTGATGGACAGGGAGGCCTGGCGTGCTGCAATTCATGGGGTCGCAAAGAGTCGGACACCACTGAGCAACTGAATTGAGTGATATAAAATCATGCAATTCACTTCTGACTTTTTAAAACCTGTTTATAGGAAACTGCTATAGTTGAAACCATTAAAAACATGCCCATTTATGCATTCATTTGTAGAATCCCGATTTCATGGAACAGCTTGTTTTCTTCATTTCTCACATCTCAAAGACTCTATTACATGAGGACAAGAATGTTGGTTATAGTAATGAATTAACAGAAAGAGGACTGGAATTTGAGCTTTCAGTGAGAAATGGAGTTGAGATATTAAAACTAGCATTCATTCAAATAAAATTAAAATTATGAAATTAATTTTTAAAGGGAATTGTGCTTAAAGATATGGGATATTTATATATTGAAAGCTAAAATTTAGTTTGTATGACTCAGGAAGGTTATTGATCAAGCTGCAGAAAACTATATCTTATACTGTTTGTTAGAAAAACATTACAACAAATATTTTCTAAAAAAGATTTTCTTTTTGTCAGTAAAGAACTCATATACCAGTGGTAGGGTTTAATGGAAGCTTTCATTTTGGAATTGACTACATACTTGGTAATGAAACCATATACAAGGCCCTGTGTCTCTGTCCTTTGAAATAAAAGGTTTTTGCTTTAGTCTCCCAGGTCTCCATTGAGTCTCTAAAAGCTGACTTAAAAGTTAATGATTATGAAATGTGAAGATGCAGAAATAAAGAATAGCTGTTGGGCTGGGAAACTGGTTATAATTTGAACTATAAAGCTATCACATAGCAGAATCACTGAACTCGTAGTTCGCTGAAAGATATATATAAAGACCTGACATATATTTCTAAGTTGTTTTTACAGAAAGCAGACTCTCACCGTATGAAAACTACTGACCACAAGAACATAGAGCCTAGACTGGTTGGAAGCAGAGGTTGATGAGGCATAAAACTTTACCTTGGTTACAACCAACTTGAAAATTGTGCACAATCTTATCACTTATCCTGTAGCCCTCTTCCTCACCCTGCCTTTAAAACCCTTTCCCTGAAAGTCACTGGGGATTTCTGGTCTCAAGCATGAGCTGCCTGTTCTCCTTGCTTGGTGCCTGCAAATAAAAGCTGTACTTTACTTCACCACAACCTATGCCAGTAGATTGGCTTTATTAGGGTGAGTGGATATAAGTTTGGTTCAATAACAGTCATAACATTAAAAATATACAGAATAGACTGATGGACACAGTAGATAAGGAAAGGGTGGGACAAATTGATAGAATAGTCTGGAATCACATTACCGTACGTACAATAGATGGCAAGGGAGACTTTGCTGTGTGACACACGAAACTCAGTCCAGTAGTCCAGTGTTCTGTGACGGTCTAAAGGGATGGGATTCAGACGGAGATGGGGCGGTTAGGAGGGAGGGGATGTAGTATACCTGTGGCTGATTCGTGTTTTTGTATGGCAGAAACCAATACAATATTGTAAAGCAATTATTCTCCAATTTAAAAAAATTAGAAATATACATATATATATTTCAAGGTTTAATTCCTTTATTTAGTAAGTACATTATATCACGTGTCTCCTAAATAAACTCCTTGAGTAATCAATATTATGTTAGATCTTTCCAACTGAAACACATAATAAAGGGTGGAGAACAAATAACCAACAAAGTAAAACCATGAGTGGTACTATATTCAAATAAGAGATGGCTAGGAAGTAATAGGCTCAGTTTTTCCCCTATAGATCATTACCTGGGTTTGAAAATTATTATGAAAAAAGTAATTCCTTCTCCTCAAATAGATAACCCTTGTAGTTATTCTGAAATAAGTTATAATTGATTCTGTCATTTCTTTATTATGTTAACATTGAAAATATTGTTTTCTATCTATGCTAGAATCTTATTTTCTTGGCTGTAAAGTAAAAACTAGGGATTAAATATTGGTGTTTCATAAGGATGGATAGTAATGTTTTAAGAAAGAGAGGAAGGGAGGGCAGGAAGGAAGAAAGAAATGTAGGGTATATCACTTTACCTTGAAGTACAAAAAATGAACACCTAGAAAAAATGTTTTAATAATTAACTTCTTAAAATACTACCAGCACATTCAGTTAATTCTAAAATGCAGTTTCACAGTATCTATCTATCTCTGTCTATCTAGTAAACTGACAACCAGATTAAAATTTTTGATTTGTTTAAAATCTAGATTGAATAGTTGACATTATTAAAAATATTTCTTGTCTCCTTAGCCCAATAAATTCTTTTGACAATTAGACAAAATGATAAAAGTCTTTAAATCAAATTGTTTTCTAGGCTGCATTTGATATCTGAAAGCTCTTTGCTTGATTCACTTTTTTCATAAATTGATGTCTCAGTGTAGAAATAAATATAACAGAAAATGTCAGTGTAGTCACTAATACATTTTGTACAAATAGAGCTCCATTACCTGCCTCTCCCAGCACAAATTATCAGCTATTAACTCTAAAACATTTTACTTTTTTATTTTATTTAGCTGCATTGTATCTATAAGCTTTATGTTTTACTTTTGTTATTTTATGTCAGTAGAAGAAAAATGATTGAAAAATCAGGTTTCTCCCTTGGCCTTTTTTTCTTACATGTTATTTACTGATTCATAGTTTTTCTTCACTTGTGATCTATTTGTATTCAGAACAGAACAGAATGCCTCTCATATTGCTAGGAACAGGGATTTTCCATCACATTACCTCTGTATTTAGAGAATTTCACTAAGCCCCCCAAAAGCAGAGAATTGATTTTTAAGATCTTGATGTTAACTCTCTGGATTTACACAACATCAATTTATCAGTTATTTTTTACATTATTTTTTTCCTTTTTTCTTCTTTGCCAAAACTTCATGACCTACTCTCTGAAAAACTTTTGTCTGCATTATACTATATTTCCTGTAGCATTATAAGACTTTTGGCCACAATCATTTGTAGTGTTAGTCCTTCTTTAATCATATATTTAAAACAACACCAAACAATCTACACTCCATCTACCCACTTTAGACATACCCTATCCCCTTTGGAAGCGATAAGGGTCAAGAAAAACAATTAAGCCATAATTTCCAGGCATACAGCTAGTTTACAAGGGTTACTATGCCAGCAGAATAGGCTCAATTTTATCCCAGTTCTGTGATTCTTCCTATGAAACAACAGCCATCACATAGAATAGGTAAGGTGACATGGATTTATAAACAGTGTTGTTTATTTGCAATAGCTGACTATTTTTGTAGGAGATGTCATAAGTGTGCAAGAATTAAAACTCAGCATTTCATTTTTAATTCCAAGAGAAACACTTGCCACTATAGAAGCAATCTCATTCTTTGTTATCCCAACCTTTATTTTAACCACTTTCAGGCACTTTCCCAGGACCTCTTTGTAAATGAAGTTAGCCCTAAATCCTGTCTAATAGGTATTTTTTCCTAATAAGGTTTCTATTTGTGGCATGAAATTTATAATTAGTAATCAACAGAAGATAAGTGGTTTTGTCTTTGCTTCTTTGTTCTATAACCCAAAGATTTCTAGTTTATCCTGGTTTTATGATGAGAAAATAGTAATATTACACAGCCCTTCTCTCTCTCTAAAATTACCAGGGTAATTTTAGCATGGCATGTATAATTTTTTTTTCTAAGTATCCAGCCCTACTTTTCTCTCCAAAAAATTTATGGTGTTAGTCTATATTAATTTTGCCACCTGTCACTTGAGACAGCACAAATAATTGATTTGTCAAGTAAGACTGATACAAACAAAACATCTTGCTTTGTATCAAACTTTACTAATAATTTGCTGTGTGGAGGCAATCAATAGGTTCAGATGATGTAGAGAGGAATCTAGGACATCCACAGCAGCTGCCCAGGTCATACAGAAATGTACCCTGTATGCCAGGAAAATAGATGAAGACTCTGGGTGAGGTTATAGCAGGAGGAGTGGATGAGTTTTCAAACACCTCTAGTTTTATCCCAGAGAGTTACACAGTTTCCATTAGCTTCCCCAGGGACCCTTAACCTATTGACCAGAAGGTAACTGGCCTCTCTTTTCTTTACCAATCCTCAACAGGAGACATTCCACTAATGGTATTTCAGAGATAAAGTCTTTTCCTCCTAGCAAATAATATTGATGTTTTAACCTTGACATCGAATGGCAGTGATTAGATCTAGTCATCCCTCTTTTTCTTCTCCTCAATGAATGCACAACAGGCCAGCTGCTGTCTATAGCTGTTTCATAAGAATTATTATTTTGATTTGAATATCATTTGAATATCCAGAGCAAGTTTGTATGACCCTATGATATACAAAGAGAACATCCAGCTCAGGTTTGTCATTTGTCCCACCCTGCAGTGATCTAGTCTCTGCCTTTATCTCTCTCTCTGGTTGTATTTCCTGCTACATTCTTCCTCATTCTGCATCCTCCGTATCAAATGAGCTTGCCTCTGCCCATTTGCGGTTCCTCCACAACAGCAATGGCACATGTTTCCGTGCCTTTTGTCTTGATCTTTTCTCTGACAGGAACAAACTTCAACCAGTTTTCTCTGACCCACTGATTCCAGTTTTTCTCTGGGGTCAGCACAGTCATCACCTAACCTAGAAAGTCTTCCCTCTGATCCCAATATGAGAAATGATAACCTTTCCCAGACTCCCTGCAACCTATGCCAACATTTACTGATACATTTACCACATTCTAACATTTCTCATGATGTGCTTTCTGGTCTTGGTATTGCTGCACTCCTAAGAGCTAATCTATATTGTCACAATGAACATTACAGTTTCATAAATAACAATAGAAAGTGAAAGAAAGTGAAGTTGCTCAGTCGTGTCCGACTCTGCACCCCATAGACTGTAGCCTACTAGGCTCCTCCCTCCTACCACGTTCCTCCCTCCAATTTTCTAGGAAAGAGTACTGGAGTGGGTTGCCATTTCCTTCTCCAGGGAATCTTCCTGAGCCAGGGATCTAACCCGGGTCTCCTGCATTGCAGGCAGACACTTTACCATCTGAGCCACCAGAGAAGCCCTAAATTACAATAGGAAGTTTTAAATTACTAAATAAACAACTACATAATGGGAAAAAAAAACCAAAACACTGCTCTCTAAAACAGTCATTTTACAAAATCTTGCAAGATACTGGTGATGCATTTGCAATTAAGATAACCAAAACTTTGCTTTCACCGGATGGCATAGTATAATATTTCCCAGTAAGTTTTCTACCAGCCATCTATGTCAGGATCCTTTGGGTAGGGAGGAAACTAATTAAAATGCAGTCTTCTAGGCCAACATGAGGACAAAAAAAATTAGAATCTCTAAGGATAGATCCTAGCAATCTGTACTTTTCTAAGAATTTCCAAGGCTGATTATTATGTAGACAAGAAGTTTGAGAATCTCAGGTTTACTATGATATTAGATTCCAAATATATTTCAGCAAACTGGAAACAAACTGGAGGTTAAATTTCACTGTATCAAAGCAACTAGGTCAGGACAAATGTACCTTATCATTTTAGCAATTACAGAATTCCATCAGAGTCACAGTAAAAGTAATCTGTGCTATAAAAGGAAACACACACAGGTACACATATACACTTGCATACATACATACACATTTTTTTTTCCTGCAAGCATCACAAGTGTTCAAAATTACACATATTTCTCAGTACTTGCTAAACCCTGATTACTTATAAAACAATAAAGCCTCTGAATGCTCTTGAAATATTTTTTTATGTTTATTGACATTATCAGTCATTATAATCATTACGATGACTTGTATACCAACCTGCATTGCTTTTAATTGTTTCATATATACATGTGCCTTTTCTCCCCATTATTGGCCATTCCTTGAAATCAAGGATTAAATACACTTGGTAATTCCTATTGCCCATAGCAAATGAATAAATCAGAGAATATCAAAACCAAGCACAAAAAAATTTCCAGGATAAAGTTTTTTTCTCATATTAAAAAACAAAATATAATATATAGATGACAAAGCATCCAGTTAGGATTTGTTAATTTAATTAGCTTAGAATACTATGTTTAGAAATATACCAATTTTATATGCAACATGGTTTCTACATTCTTCATGGTTTCTACATTCTTATAATATTTTTTACACCATTGTTCAGAAATTGGAAGAGTACATTTTCAGTGGCTAAAGGGCTTTACAGTTATATGAGAAAGAACTAAACATCTAGATTATGGGAAAGATATACCCTAACTATCAGCAAGAGGATGTTAATAGGGATTTTTTCTGAAGGTGCAGTTTTATTTTTTCAGTAGGATATAAGATATAGGAATTACTCAGCTCAGTAATTTGTTTTTCAAGAAGGCCTTAAATTTTTTATTCTTCAAGCAGTTTTTATGGCAACTGTAATATCATAATCACAGTATTATGCTATAAATTTTTCTCAAGTTTCTTCAAAGAGCCGAGTTTTAACTGACCTTCCAGCTGGATTCATGCACACTTGATGCTTTGTAGCTTATATCCAGTCGGATATAATAATGAGTGTTTGGCTTTTTCTAGCTAACTCCAAAATTCAGAAAACTAAAATGTATACATTGATAAATGTGAATCATGTATATAATTGATAAAACAATTTATATTAACATGATGTGTATGAAATATTTTAGCATGCAGTGGCAAAGTTACTTAGACTTTTAGAAATTCAGAATTATAAAAATATTTTTTTATTTATACTCATCATATGTATTAAACATTTACTGAATTTCAGGTTCTAAACAAAGCATGATAATGATAAAAATATGAATGATGTATATTCTATATATTCAAGGGAGCTCAGAGCCTATTAAGTGAATTAGAAAAAGTACTCAATAGTGTTTTTAGAAGCAAAAGGAGGTTAACATAAAAATATAAATTAATATAAATTATAGTATATAAATTTTGATAAGATATTTAATTGTTTTGTTTTAATTTCTTTTTAAAAATTAGAAATATAATTCAAAAATACAAGAAATATTTATAAGATTACAGACAATATATCACAGTGCTGTCTGAATTCTATTAATAGGTCTTCAAGATGTAAGAACTATTGCTACTATTACTTGAGAAGTCTTCAGCAAAGGTAGAGGAATTTTACCTAGAATTAAAGAAAATAAAATAGGACACGTGCATGCGATATTCTCAGTGGCAGTTGGGAGGCACAGAAATCATGCCAGGTAATTATAAGGAAAATATATAGGAAAAAACTTCAGAGAAACTTTCTCTATTTTAACAAGAGACTGAAGATAAGTTCCTTGTAGATAATATCTCTATGATTTAATAAATGAATATTAAGCTTTTGTGTACATCTCATAATCTTTTCAGGAATGTAGACACCTGGACCACTTCATTTGCCTTTGTATGTATTAATGCATTATTTTTCCCCAAGAAAGAGAATATGGGATAGACAAAATTACCTAATATACACTGGTCAGTAGTACAGGAACCATATAAGTGAGTAGACTAAAACCATCAAAATCATTAGTAATAACTCATACATGGACATGACTTTCCATAACTAATTAGGTGAACCGATGGTATAATGTGTAGCTTGAAAAAATGTGTTTCCTGTTGGAACATAACCATATCTTTATAATAACCATATCTTTATATATGTATTGGAGGGTAGGTGTGAGCATTAGAATAGGAGATCTATCCTGTTCTGGGAAAGTAAGGAGTAGCATATATTTGTGTTTGTTCCAAACTGTGCATGCAGATCAAATTTTTATCAGTCACACTGGGAATACTAAGATACATTAGACAACTCTTTTATAATGCTAAAATTCCTTCTCCAAAAAAAGAAAAAAAAGTTATTTGATTACTTCTTATCTTCATAAAACAATGATACTTTCTATCAATTTGTTTAAACAAAACAAAAAGTATATAAGAATGAGTTTGGCAGAATTCTGCTGTTTAAATATTCTGCCAAGGTTTTATTGGCAGGTACTTTGCTATTAACTGTGCCAAGAGGAACAGCAGGTATTTCCCTTGCCTGTCTTTTGCAGTGGCTCTAAGTTCTCTAGTCATTTTATATTTTATCAAAGCTGTCGATATTACTGTAAAAAATTTTTAAAAATCACATTTTACATTACTGTTTTACATGATCTTTAGAAATAATGGTTACATTTTCAAGAACTAAACTCAATGTATTTCTGGCTTTCAACTTATACACTGTTTTCCCCTTTGGAATTAATTTTCATTGCTAGATTGTTTTGCTTTTTTTAAGGCAACATTGACACTTTTTGCTGCTATGCTTCAAGAGAATTTAAGTATATCACCATTCAACTAGGTTTAAGTGAGATGTGCAAAGCTGCTGAAGAATGAATGTTTTATTCTATGTAATACTGATGTAAGATAAAGTCTGATTTAACACTGAAAAGATATTCAGATGAAGAGATATGGATTTTCAATAGCACTGGAAACCAGGTATGTTGATTAAACATATCACAGGTTCCAGAAGTTTTTATTGATTAAAGCAGGGAAGAGACCTTGAGGACTATTAATGGAGTCTGGGCCCTATACAAGAGGTGACTATAACCCTTTGTTACTGTATCTACAGATTTACTTTAGGTGCACAGGTCCTTAACTAATTAAAGAGAAAGAAATTTTTTTTCTTACTAAAGGAACATTATACTTTCTGAATCATATTCCTATAATCAGCACTCCAATTAGGACTTCTCTGTCCTTATCTATTTTAGATTACATTTACTATACAAATAGTACTACACAATATTATTGGCATTACCACAATTTGAAATGCTACAAAGAGAAAAAATTAGGAAAAGAGAGAGGAACAATAAGGATTCAATGTTGTTTTATACATTTATGCTAACTATGGGAAACTTTTGTATACTGTGCTGTGTGTTTAATTGCTCAATCGTGTCTGACTCTTTGAGACCCCATAGACTATAGCCTTCCAGGCTTCTCTGTCCATGGGATTCTCCAGGCAGGAATACTGGAGTGGGATGCCATTTCCTCCTCCAGAGGATCTTCCCAACCCAGGAACAGAACCTGCATTTCCTGTGTCTCCGAATTCTTTACCCACTCAACCTTCAGGGAAGCCCTATGGGAAACTTCTAGTTCTCCAAAAATAATCTTCCATATAGCCTGAGCTAAGCATCCAATGAAGAAACTTTGTAGTACAACAAAGTTTAAATATACAACAGCGAAAGAATAGAAAGTAGCTACAAAATTTGAGTGACACTGAAGTAAGAAACAAAAATTTAACTTTACTTTGGATAGTGAGAGGTGCCAGTATGAATCCAGCATGAGACTGCATAAAAAATAATAATAATTTAAAAGTTAAGTTTTAACTTAAACCAACAAACATGGAAATGTGAACAATTCAAATGCATAAGTTAAGGAAACTATTGCTTTTTGAAAAGCAGAAGAAAGTCCTGTTTTAAAATAAGTTTTAAAAACAGTAACTGAAGAACACTTTCAAATTACTTGCTTATGTTAATAATTAAGGAAAGCAACATCTTTAAAATTGTAAGAGAAAAAAAAATTTTAAGAATGAACTTATAGACCCCAGATACTCAAAATCAAGCATAGAAACATGAAGAAATTGTGATTAAATTGCTTAAAATCAATGATGAAGAAAAGTCTTAAAAGCAGCCAGAGAAAAATGACACATGATCTATAAATAAAGATGACAGCACAATGCTCATCAGAAACAATGAATGTCAGAAGACAGTTAAGCAAATTCTTTCAAATACTTAAAGAAAAAAAATCTTCCAAATACAAAGGTAAAATTAAGTTTTTTTAGACATGCAAAAGATGAAACAATGAATATGAATTTGGACATAGAAAAGCTGAAGCAATGCAGCTGACTCACAGTCCAAAAACTGATTAAGTCCTTCAGGAAGAAACAATTTATACCAGCTGTAAAAATGGATTGCCACAAAAGAAGGGAGAATAGAAGAAATGGCAACTACATGAGTTAAAAATATGACTGTTTTTTCTTATTATTTAAATCTCTTTAAAAAATAATTGACTATTGAAACAAAAATAATAGTAATGGGACTTATGTGTAGAAGTAAAATGTATGACATTAACAGGACAAAAGTTAGAAGGGGAGGATTTGAAACACACTATTATCTCAAATTAAAATATTCCATTCTCTAAATAAAATTGTCTTGTTCTTAAATAGTAACTTCTAAAACACTCATTCCAACAGAAGCAAACTAACTGATATGATAATATTCATCATGTATCATTTCTATAAAATTAAAATATTTCAAGTTCCCCAAACTTCAAAAAGTTGTTCAGATGTTAGTGTCCAAAGAGAAGGGCTAATGTATACCACAGCATATCAAAAATAAAACACATGTCCTTAAAAAAACTAAAAATAGAGTGACCATGGGATCCAGTAGCCCCATTCCCAGGCGTATATCTGGAAAAGATGAACAGACTAATTTGAATGCACCCTAATGTTCATAGCAGCACTATTTACAGTTGGCAAGTCATGGATGCAACCTAAATGCCCGTCAACAGATGAATGGATAAAGAAAATGTGGTATACACGGTATATAAACACACACAAAGTGGAATATTAGTCATAAAAAAGAATGAAATAAAGCTTTCTGCAGCAACATGAATGGACCTAGAGATTATAATACTGTATAAGTCAGACAGAGACAAATACATATGATATTGCTTATATGTAGAATCTAAAAACATGATATAAATGAACTTATTTCTAAAACAGAAATAGATTCACAGATATAGAAGACAAATTTCTGGTTACCAAAGGGAAAAGGTGGGGGGAGGGATAAATTATGAGTTTTGATTAACATATGCACACTACTAGATATAAAGTAAACAATAAGGATCTGCTGTATAATAACCTTGTATTACATAATAATAATAATCTTATATAATGGAAAATAATCTGAAGAAATTAATATTCACATGTACATATATATATGCATAACTGATTCAGTTTGTTGTACGTTTGGGATACAACATTGTAAGTCAGCTACATTTCATTTTTTTTTAATGTATACACACACACATCCACAATAAAGAAAGCATGTGGTAGTGCCATTTGTATTTTTTTTAGTTCATTTTGTCTTTTAGTCATTTGGCATCTCTGAATTGTGGCCTTTATCTTAGTGTTGTTTACTTTTTAACAATGCCTTTACTTTTTTTCATAATAACATCTTGAATATTAAAATGTATTGATATTCTTTACCTTTACTAAGAGCAATGATTAGTACCATTATCTGAAACACAGACCACTGGTCTTTCAATTTTTCCACTTTTAATAGAAATGTGAGTTTAAAATTTTCTCTTAAATTTATAATTAAGTAATCCAAATTCGGTCATAAATGTAGCTGACTTCTCACACTTGGGAGACAATAAGAAGTAAACACAATGGAAAAGGAGAACACACATTCAGTTGAAAGAAAGCTGGGTATCAGGAAATTGTTTTTATGTAAGATTGCTGGCCTGGTATTTATGTATATATATATTTTTTTCTTCCAAAGAAGCTGAAAAGATGGGTATCTTTTTGTGACTTACCATGAATTTTACAGGTTGATAATATTAAAATTTATATGCTATGGATCAAATTACTATAGGCCAAATGAATTTGATATTTTCTCTGTTTTTTTTTTTAACAAAAATTCCTTTGTCTAAGTTGAACATTGGGTTTTCATTCTTTTGAATATAAATATTTAGAAGTATATATTTGGAAAAATATTTTTAAAATATGTTATGACAAAAGGAGGTCAACAAGACTGGATATGCTAATAAAATTATTTAGCGCTTCTCTATTTTTTATTTTTTATGGTACAACTCTTGATTTGAGCTGGCCTTTCAGTGTTTTTTTCTTTTATAATCTACTTTCTGAAAAGACTTTTGAAATTGACTTTCTCTTTGTTGCTTATTACAGGACCTGTATCATAGACCTTCAATGAAGCTTTCTGCCTCACTGCACCACTTTCACAGACCCTGTATTAAAAAGAAGTGAGACTTTTTTCCCTTCTTTCCCCCTAACCCTTTCCATGTGTGGACAAAGAACTCCTTTGAAGGAAACCTACTGATCTCAACCTCTTAGGAAAGAGAATTGATTGTGCTTTTCTTTTTTCCCACAAGCCTCATAAATCATGAAGTTACTGTTACCAGTATCGTTATTTTAGGACAGTTAAGTACAAATCTGAAAATCAAGTTGATAAGAGTGTGGTTCCAAATATAGAAACCATCTAGATTTCCCGTGCTTTAAAGAAAGGTGGTATCTTAAATTTGAAATTCTCAATAATAAAACTTTATTGCTTCTTCTCTTAGTATTAAATTGCCTTTAGGTAAAAATATATAAATAGTAAGTTCAATAAAATATCAATAAATGCTGTGGTTTGAAATAATCTTTATCACATTTAAAGTTGATGATATGAAGTATATGGTACAAACATATATAATTATATTCTATATAACTGTAGTTTATAATTTTCAGGTAAGGGTACAACCTAAATCAACTAAGAGAATAAAAGCTAGCAATGGTTTTAGTGTCTATCATGAAATAGTAGGGTTTTAAAGATACCACAAATGATTGTTTTGCTTAGCTTTTTTGTTTTATTAAATGTTTAAATCACTAAACCAGATACTAGTGTACTCTCATTAAAGACACATAGAGAGAGTGGGATTTGTCCCTTTATATATTTATTTATATCTTGTAATAGAGACAGAGACAAATCTTTGGATCTCTTTGGTAAGTCTGAACTTGACTTATTTATGGAAGAAAACATCCTGAAGGCAGATGGAATTTTTTTTTTAAGTATCACTTTTGAAATTCAGTGGTAACTTAGAAGTAGCTATATATACATTCAATGAGAGAGAGAGAAAAATGAATAATTTGCAGAAAAACTTGAGCACCCAAACCTTACTTTATACACTGTATAAATTACAGCACCATTGTCTGTTATGTCTTCATTTTTTCAACCATCAATAGAAAGTTAAACACTAAAACAATTGAAAAGAGATTTCAACTTCATGTTAGGGCAACTAGTACAAGACTAACCTTCCTAACAAGGATCAATCATAAAGCCTAGAAAAATGCACAAGGCAGACAACATTCAAGCGGTGAAAATTCTTGAGAGAAGAAAGTCATACCAAGCTGGGCTCTTTAGCCTCATCCCTTGAATGATTTTTCAAATCACAACAGGAATAGAAAGGGCTTAGGGAAAGTGACATCCAAGGTATTACTGAGTTAACAGTAGTGAAGTTATACTGTGAAATAGCCAGATAGACTGAAACATAACAGGAAAGTCAGAGCTTTATACTTAAGAGACTACCATTGTGTTTCAGATTTCTCATAAAATATAAGTTTGCTAAAGCTGCCCTAACAAAATACCCCACTGGGTGGCTTGAACATCAGACATTTATTTTCTCACACTTCTGGATTCTGGAAGTCCAAGATCAAGGTGCCAACTAAGTTGGATTTTTCTGAGGCCTCTCTCTTTTACTCTCAGAGGGTTGCTTTTTTGCTGTCTCTTTCCATGGTCATCCTGCTGGGCACACACATCCCTGATCCCTCTCTTTCTTGTAAGCATCGCAGCCATATAGAATGAGGCCTCCACCCTAAGAGCCTCACTTTAACTTAATCACCTCTTTAAAGATCTTAACTCCAAATAAGGTTACGTTGTGAGGTACTGAGCCCTGGGAATTAGATATATGAATCTGGGGGACACAATTCAGCCCATAATAAAAATGAAAGTGTTAGTCACTTAATCATGGCTGACTCTTTGCAACCTCATGGACTGTAGCCCATCAGGTTTCTTTGTCAGTGGATTTCTCCAGGCAAGAACACTAGAGTGGATAGATGTTCCCTTCTTCCTCATCCAGGGATCGAAACTGGGTCTCCCACATTGCAAGTAGTTGCAGGTAGATTCCTTACTGTCTGAGCCACCAGGGAAGCCGCAACCCATAATAAGGTATTTGTTCATTCTTAAGCTGCCTTTTCAAAGAGTGATACACACAAAGCAGAAAGCAGGAGTTCTGTGGGTGAAGTGCTCCACAAAGATTTCAGTAGTCTTACCATGCCGAGGTGACAGAGGTTGGAATTCTCCTCCCACCAAGACAAGTTTTTTTTTGTTTGTTTGATTGTTTTTTTTTTTTTTTTAGTTAACAGGAAGAAAAGAAAAAGGAGATGGAGCAAGCAAGAAAGAGGGGGGTATTAGAGGGAGAGAGAGATTAAGTTGAAATCACATGATAGCCAAAACCAAGAATTATTCTTCAGGAGGAAAGGTAATTGAAAATAACCAGCAGTAACACAGCTTAACACTGTTACCTAGATCAAGGTGGTCTTTAAGCTCGCTGTTTCCCAGAAAAACAGTAAATCCTTTTGTTAAGGAGTTAAGATCTTTAAAGAGGTGATTAAGTTAAAGTGAGGCTCTTAGGGTGGAGCCCTCTTCTATATGGCTGCCATGCTTACAAGAAGAGAGAGGGATCAGGGATGTGTGTGCCCAGAGGGATAACATGAGAGACTTGTCAACTTTTATTAAAGAGTTTCTGATATTAAAAAAGAGATCACAGGCATTCCAAGGGAGGAGACCCTAAAGGAGCCAGATGAAACCAAACCAAAATGAACAAACAATGTATAAAGACACATAAGTTAATCTTTCTGTGTCTACCAAAAGAGATGGAGGAATGCTGGCTTCAGCTCCAAAATGGAACACCTTAGAAGTCACTACTGCAATATTTACAAGCAAAGCTTATACTGAAAAGTGGTAAATTCCTTTGACCTATTAGAGAACTGAGATTGAAGGGCCAACTGCCATCCTCAAACCTGGAAATTCAGAGTTTAGATCTGCTTCCCTGGACCAGAAGCCACTGGAGTTACAAACACTGGTAGATTCCTATATGGTGATTATCATACATGGTAAATTTGATTAATCACCAAAGGCTGAGTGTGAGAAATTCCTGGAGCTGCAGTCTTGTGCTCAGTCAAATAAGTCGTGTACAACTCTTTGGGACCCCTTGAACAGACTTCAGTAGGCTCCTCTGTCCAAGGGAATCTCCAGGCAAGAATACTGGAGTGGGTTGCCATTTCCTATTCCAGGGGATTTTCCTGACCCAAGGATCCACCCCTCCTGCATTGATAGGCAGATTTTTTTACCACTGAGCCACCTGGGAAGGCACAGTCTTAGGGAATACTCATATTTTACCTCAAGGAAATGCACAGGGTTCTCAAGGTCAGGAGTCAAAAAGATCCATTATGCCTAGCAGCAGCAGGAGAGAGTAGTCATCGTAGAATACAGTACAAGTGGAGCATTTTCTATAACAAAGGCCTTGTCTGGAGGAGAAAGACTTCATCAGAGTCTAATTCCATCTAGAAGAAAAGCATTCTTTCCATTCAAACCTCTAGTCTTACTGTTTTTTCCTTTCAGTCTTACAGGAAAAAAAATACTGTATCAATGGAGAAATACTTGTAAAAGTTATAGACCAGAAACACAGGCCCAATAAAAGAATAAGATTCATTTATAAGATTGTAGAATGCTTCTTCTCCCCAACATTTTGCCACAGTACCAATAGGATTAAAATATAGCGTAACAGAAAAGAGATATTAGATGAAAACTAGGGAAATCTGAATAAAGCATAGACTTTCTTAGTAATATGTTAATATCACTATCGGTTCATTAAGTTGAACAGAAGCACCATATTCACGTAAGGGTGAAGAGTATTGAGACTCTGTACTATCTCTACATTTTGTCTATAAATTAAAAGTGTTTTAAAAACAAAATTTCTATTTCAATTTTTTAAAGCATCAGTTCAGTTCAGTTCAATCGCTCAGTTGTGTCTGACTCTTTGCAACCCCATGAATCACAGCACTCCAGGGCTCCCTGTCCATCACCAACTCCCGGAGTTGATTCAAACTCATGTCCATCGAGTCAGTGATGCCATCCAGCCATCTCATCTTCTGTTGTCCCTTTCTCCTCCTGCCCCTAATCCCTCTAAGTATCAGAGTCTTTTCCAATGAGTCAACTCTTCACATGAGGTGGCCAAAGTATTGAAGTTTCAGCTTCAGCATCAGTCCTTCCAAAGAACACCCAGGATTGATCTCCTTTAGGATGGACTGGTTGTACCTCCTTGCAGTCCAAGGGACTCTCAAGAGTCTTCTCCAACACCACAGTTCAAAAGCATCAATTCTTCGGGGCTCAGCCTTCTTCACAGTCCAACTCTCACATCCATACATGACCACTGGAAAAACCATAGCCTTGACTAGATGGACATTTTTTGGCAAAGTAATGTCTCTGCTTTCTAATATGCTGTCTATGTTGGTCATAACTTTTCTTCCAAGGAGTAAGTATATTTGAATTTCATGGCTGCAATCACCATCTGCAGTGATTTTGGAACGCCAAAAATTAAGTTTGGCCAACGTTTCCACTGTTTCCACATCTATTTCTCATGAAGTGATGAGACCAGATGCCATGATCTTCGCTTTCTGAATGTTGAGCTTTAAACCAGCTTTTTCACTCTCCCCTTTCACTTTCATCAAGAGACTTTTTAGTTTCTCCTCACTTTCTGCCATAAGGGTGATGTCATCTTCATATCTGAGGTTATTAATATTTCTCCCAGCAATCTTGATTTCAGCTTGTGCTTCTTCCAGCCCAGCGTTTCTCATGATGTATTCTGCATATAAGTTAAATAGGCAGGGTGACAATATACAGCTTTGACGTACTCCTTTTCCTATTTGGAACCAGTCTGTTGTTCCATGTCCAGTTCTAACTGTTGCTTCCTGACCTGCATACAGGTTTCTCAAGAGGCAGGTCAGGTGGTCTGGTAGTCCCATCTCTTTCAGAATTTTCCACAATTTATTGTGATCCACACAGTCAAAGGCTTTGGCATAGTCAATAAAGCAGAAATAGATGGTTTTCTGGACTCTTAATTTTTCCATAACCCAGCAAATGTTGGCAATTTGATCTCTGGTTCCTCTGCTTTTTCTAAAACCAGCTTGAACATCTGGAAATTCACAGTTCACATATTACTGAAGCCTGGCTTGGAGAATTTGAGCATTACTTTTGAGCTTTTGAGAATTTGAGCGTGTGAGATGAGTGCAATTGTGTGGTAGTTTGATCATTCTTTGGCATTCCCTTTCTTTGTGATTGGAATGAAAACTGACCTTTTCCAGTCCTGCGGCCACTGTTGAGTTTTCCAGATTTACTGGCATATTGACTATGTCATAGGTAGCTGTAATTTAAAAGAGTTAAATAGAAATTCTAAAACTGAAAAAATTAGAAATATAACTAGGATGTATCAATAATACTGTAGACATTACACAAAAATGATTAATAAGCTAGAAAACTGCTTAGGAAAAAATATCCCAATTGAAACACAGAGAGAAAAAAGGCAGGAGATTCAGAAAGAGTATAAAAACATATGAAACATATTTTTATTAGATAAAAATCTGATACATGGAAATTGGAATCTATAAACAGAGAAGAGATTAACAGATAAAATTCACCAGGTAAAACATACAAAAGGATCTATGATATCTAGGAAAAAATTCTAATTATATCCAATTGATATATAGACATATTATAGAAAGACTTCTGAAAACAAATGAAAGAAATCCTATATGAGTCAGAAAGGTGGATCAATTACTTCCAAAAATACAACAATAAAAATGAGAGAATTTTAACATAAATTTTGTAAGAAAAAATCCTACTTTTCATAAGGGGAAAATACTGTCCACTTAGAATTCTATAATCAATGAAATATGCATTAATACAGTATTGTAAAGCAAAATAAAGTAAAATTAAAAATTAAAAAAATAATTAAAGAAAAATAAGACACTTTAAAATTAACAGATTTAGAAAAACTGTCAATAAGAGACCTGTGCTACAAAAGTATAGATTATGTATTGATTTATATACGTGAAAGTTTGTGAGAATGCAACTTACATCCTGAGGAATGAAGGGAAAGCATTAAGAAAGGGGAAAAAAGCACTAGTTTTCTTTAAGTCACTTAAAATATCTGACTTTAAAGCAAAATTTATATTATTTTATGTTTTTAAAAATTATAGTTAAAAAACATATGACAACTATATAAAATGAAGATGGGAAGAGCTTATATGATTTAAAAGTTTTCAGTTTTGACTTAAAGTGATATAATATTAACCCTCAGTTGAGTATGAAAATTCGAGGATGCATAGTGTAACACCAATAGGTATACATAAAAATGCCAATAAATACATTAAAATGGAATTTTGATAAACAAAAATTATACAAATGGACATGGCTCCTCCATCCATGGGATTTTCCAGGCAAGAGTACTGGAGTGGGTTGCTATTGCCTTCTCTGGAAGAGAGAACAGAGAAATCAAAAATAGGAGAAAAGTGAAAAATGATAATATAGTAGATCTAAATTCAACATCAATAGTTAATATTATATGCTAACATTCTGAATATGCCAGTTAAACAGCAGAGATTGTTTTTGTTGTTCAGTTGCTAAGTCTTGTCCAATTCTTTGCCACCCCATAGAATGCAGCCAGTC
The DNA here is from genome assembly GCF_014754425.2 of Oryx dammah. Lineage (NCBI taxonomy): Eukaryota > Metazoa > Chordata > Mammalia > Artiodactyla > Bovidae > Oryx > Oryx dammah. Next base: position 117,231,400 of record NW_024070186.1, read on the forward strand.
TCCTCTGTTCTTCATTATCTCCTGGAGTTTGCTCAAATTCATGTCCATTGAGTCAGTGATGCTATCTAACCTTCTCATCTTCTGCCATCCCTTCTCCTTGCCTTCTACCTTTCCCAGCATCAGATTATCAAATGAAGAATAAGCCATGCTGCCTATGAAATATACACTTTAAATACAAATACAGATAGTTTGAAAGTAATTGAATGGAAAACAATCTTTCAGGTTGTTAGAATGAGAAAGCTGAAGGCGCTATTTTAGCATCAAATAAAATAGATTTCAAGACAAAGAGACTGAGTTTTTGGTTTGGGGACTCCAGCTCTGCAGGTTTACCATTCTGTTTGGTCCAAGCTCTAGATATTCACAGGATGTGCTTTAGGTGTCGTGCCAGATACCACTCCATCCTTATGAAACATTTAAAACCCAAACAAAGAAAACAGAGGGGTGTAGATACTTTAACAAATTGTGTTTGGCCAACTTGGTAGCCACATGTAAAAGTATATAGTTATTATTTACCTCACAATGTAGATTAAGAAGAACTACAAATTAATCAGAAATTTTAAAAGTTACAAAACCAAGGGCAAAATCTTTGGAATACAAAAGCCAGTTTTAAATCAAAAAGCATGTGTTATGTTTGCAATTGTCATATTTATTACTAATAATCTGATGCATCCATAAGATTTCTGAAGCAGAGACTAATTATTATATTTACATAATAATAGTTGCACTGAGTCTCCTTTGGCCTAATTCTTTCCCCTAGAGCAGTGTGACTAGAACTAAATGTCACCTATATGTAATGAGGTATGTGCTGAACATGAAAAACACCACAAAAATGAATCTGCTTACCTGTGTACACACTGTCCTTCGCCCATCCTTGAAAGAAGGAGAAAAACTTTTATCCCTTTGGATTTTGTTTTCATATTACACTTTTTGGAACAGAAATAAATCTCTCCTGGGGAATTATAAGAATATTGTCTTCAGCTTTGCAACACAGGGACTTCTCACTGAAAAGGAATATTACTTTTCAACCCTTTGAAAAGTAAATGCATACTTCCAGAGTTAAATAAATTCCTCTTGGGTTCTCATGGTCGTACATTAACTTCTAAGACTTGCTTTTTTAGACTAGGTTCCAATCTTCACTAAGATTTTTCTCAGAAAGCATGAACTATGCAGAAATATATAATATATTCTCTACAATCCCACATCATAAAAATTAATAACATTGATGACCTAAAAATCAAAATTCTTCCATCAGAAAATAGACAGGGAAAATAAAACTATACAATTTTCAATATAAAGATTTATTACTGTTTTAAACCATACTGATCTTAGTCTAAATTTTAAGGGGAATTTATCATATAATTCCTAAAACAGGAGGCATTAAATAAGGCCAGGGCTTTGATTCATCTGAAATTAGTAGACATAACTCAAGATTCAAAGAATATTTAAAATCCTTGAATTAATTTATTCCCATATCTCATGGCACTTGCCTTTTAAAGTTATTTTATTTATAAGCACTCACATGTACATATATCATTTTCAGTCAGAGTAGAAATGTTTTGATTCACCATATATCAGTTAGAAGGAAGATATTAAAAGATAATTTCAGAAAATTATTGCTTACTACTTTGATTTTTAAAATTATAATCTGTTATGCCCAGAGTCCGAGTCCCCAAAACTGAGAGAATAAGACGTCCACAGCAATGCAAAAGCATAAAGGGGTTTATTACTAGCTCGAGCCAGGGCCTAGGTTTCATCCAGCACAGTGGAATCCGACAAAGGCCCTGAGCTCTGAATCACATATACTTTTATACAGACGGTTCTTTGTTTCTGTAACAGCATAGCTGATTGGTTAAACCATATGCACGCGCGCGCGTGTGCATGTGCACGTGACTTTTAAACCTCGCATCCCTATCTGGATTGGCTTGGGTCTGGCGTGGGCGGGGGCTATGGGGATTTTTCTGATTGGTCGAGCTACACTGCCTGCGGGAGTTCCCAGAGCCTCAGCTTTTCTCAGGCCTAGCCTGCCCCTGAGTGTCTGTCCTGGCTTCCATTTGGTCCTAACAAATCTTATTTAATTTACTATTAAAAATATCTTACTAAAAAGCCCGCAGTGGTAGCACAGTCATTTTCAAAATTTAAGTCATAGGAAAAAAATTAAAGTATTTTCAAAGTTGATTTCTGAATCAGAATTGATGACTTCACTCAAGATACCATCTTATAGTAGATTGACTACGTAGAACAATTGGAAGGCTGTTTTCTCAACCTGAGCAGTACATTAGTTTTCCTAGAGAGATTTTTTTATATTATCAGTGCTTATCTCACCCAGAATTTATTGGTTACATTACCTGAATAGATGTAGTCTGGGTAATGGTATACTTAAATACTCCCCCAAGTATCAGGGAATTCCCCAATAGCTCAGTTGGTAAAGAATCTGCCTGCAGCGCAAGAGACTTGGGTTCAATTTCTGGATCCGGAAGATTTCCTGGAGAAGAAAATGGCAACCCACTCCAGTGTTCTTGCCTGGAAATTCCCATAGAAAGAGAAGCTTGGCGGGCTACAGTCCATGGAGTCACAAGAGCTGAACACGATTTAGCAACTAAACCACCACCAAGTATTTAGCAAAATGTTTAGAGTCTTGCTACAGCATCAGACCTTGCTTCTATCATCAGTCACATCCACAACTGAGTATTGTTTTTGCTGTGGCTCCATACCTTAGGAACCCAGAATGTTAGGTCCATGAATCAAGGCAAATTGGAAGTGGTCAAACAAGAGATGGCAAGAGTGAACATCAAAATCCTAGGAATCAGCGAACTAAAATGGACTGGAATGGGTGAATTTAACTCAGATGACCATTATATCCACTACTGTGGGCAGGAATCCCTTAGAAGAAATGGAGTAGCCATTATGGTCAACAAAAGAGTCCAAAATACAGTACTTGGATACAATCTCAAAAATGACAGATTGATCTCTGTCGTTTCCAAGGCAAACAATTCAATATCACAGTAATCCAAGTCTATGCCCTAACCAGTAATGCTGAAGAAGCTAAAGCTGAACAGTTCTATGAAGGCCTACAAGACCTTGTAGAACTAACACCCAAAAAAGATGTCCTTTTCATTATAGGGGACTGGAATACAAGAGTAGGAAGTCAAGAAACACCTGAGTAATAGGCAAATTTGGCCTTGGAATATAGAATGAAGCAGGGCAAAGGCTAATAGAGTTTTGCCAAGAGAACACACTGGTCATAGCAAACACCCTCTTCCAACAACATAAGAGAAGACTCTACACATGGACATCACCAGATAGTCAACACTGAAATCAGATTGATTGTATTCTTTGCAGCAAAAGATGGAGAAGCTTTATACAGTCAACAAAAACAAGATCAGGAGCTGACTGTGGCTCACATCATGAACTCCTTATTGCCAAATTCAGACTTAAATGGAAGAAAGTAGGGAAAACCACTAGACCATTCAATATGACCTAAATTAAATCCCTTATGATTATACAGTAGAAGTGAGAAATAGCTATAAGGACTAGATCTGATATATAAAGTGCTTGATGAACTATGGATGGAGGTTCGTGACATTGTACAGGAGACAGGGATCAAGAACATCCCCATGGAAAAGAAATGCATAAAAGCAAAATGGCTGTCTGGGGAGGCCTTACAAATAGCTGTGAAAAGAAGTGAAAAGCAAAGGAGAAAAGGAAAGATATAAGCATCTGAATGCAGAGTTCCAAAGAATAGCAAGGAGAGATAAGAAAGCCATCCTCAGAGATCAGTGCAAAGAAATAGAGGAAAACAACAGAATAGGAAAGACTAGAGATCTCTTCAAGAAAATTAGAGATACCAAGGGAACATTTCATGCAAAGATGGGCTCGATGAAAGACTGAAATGGTATGGACATAACAGAAGCAGAAGATATTAAGAAGAGGTGGCAAGAATACACAGAAGAACTATACAAAAAAGAGCTTCATGACCCAGATAATCACGATGGTGTGATCACTCTCCTAGAGCCAGACATCCTGGAATGTGAAATCAAGTGGGCCTTAGAAAGCATCACTACAAACAAAGCTAGTGGAAGTGATGAAATTCCAGTTGAGTTATTTCAAATTCTGAAAGATGATGCTGTGAAAGTGCTGCATTCAATATACCAGCAAATTTGGAAAACTTAGCAGTGGCCGCAGGACTGGAAAGGTCAGTTTTCATTCTGATACCAAAGAAAGGCAATGCCAAAGAATGCTCAAACTACCACACAATTGCACTCATCTCACACACTAGTAAAGTAATGCTCAAAATTCTCCAAGCCAGACTTCAGCAGTACGTGAACCATGAACTTCCAGATGTTCAAGCTGGATTTGGAAAAGGCATAGGAACCAGAAATCAAATTCCCAACATTGCTGGATCAGGGAAAAAGCAAGAGAGTTCCAGAAAAACATCTATCTCTGTTGACTATGCCAAAGCCTTTGACTGTGTGGATCACAATAAACTGTGGAAAATTCTGAAAGAGATGGGACTACCAGACCACCTGACCTGCCTCTTGAGAAACCTGTATGCAGGTCAGGAAGCAACAGTTAGAACTGGACATGCAACAACAGACTGGTTCCAAATAGGAAAAGGAATACGTCAAGGCTGTCTATTGTCACCCTGCTTATTTAACTTATATGCAGAATACATCATGAGAAACGCTGGGCTGGAAGGAGCACAAGCTGGAATCAAGATTGTTGGGAGAAATATCAATAACCTCAGATATGCAGATGACACCACTCTTATGGCAGAAAGTGAAGAGGAACTCAAAAGCCTCTTGATGAGAGTGAAAGAGGAGAGTGAAAAAGTTGGCTTAAAGCTCAACATTCAGAAAACAAAGATCATGGCATCTGGTCCCATCACTTCATGGCAAATAGATGGGGAAACAGTGGAAACAGTGTCAGACTTTATTTTGGGGGCTCCAAAATCACTGCAGATGGTGTTTGCAGCCATGCAATTAAGAGACACTTACTCCTTGGAAGGAAAGTTATGACCAACCTAGATAGCATATTAGAAAACAGAGATATTACTTTGCCAACAAAGGTCCATCTAGTCAAGGCTATGGTTTTTCCAGTGGTCATGTATGGATGTGAGAGTTGGACTGTGAAGAAAGCTGAGCCCCGAAGAATTGATGCTTTTGAATTGTGGTGTTGGAGAAGACTCTTGAGAGTCCCTTGGACTGCAAGGAGATCCAACCAGTCCATTCTAAAGGAGATCAGTCCTGGGTGTTCTTTGGAAGGAATGATGCTAAAGCTGAAACTCCAGTACTTTGGCCACTTCATGCAAAGAGTTGACTCATTGGAAAAGACTCTGATGCTGAGAGGGATTGGGGGCAGGAGGAGAAGGGGACGACAGAGGATGAGATGGGTGGATGGCATCACCGACTCGATGGACATGAGTTTGAGTGAACTCTGGGAGTTGGTGATGGACAGGGAGGCCTGAAAGTGAAAGTGAAGTCGCTCAGTCGTGTCCGACTCTTTGCGACCCCAGGGACTGTACCCTACCAGGCTCCTCTGTCCATGGGATTTCCCAAGCAATAGTACTGAAGTGGGTTGCCATTTCCTTCTCCAGGGGATCTTCCCAAACTAGGGATTGAACCCTGGTCTCCCGCATTGTAGACAGACACTTTACCATCTGAGCCACCATGCTGCAATTCATGGGTTCGCAAAGAGTCGGACACGACTAAGTGACTGAAGTGAACTTAGAGTCTGGCTGAAATCTGATATTACTATTAAGGATTAAGTCCATTTGTATGCAAGAAAATTCTAAATGATAGTGACTGAAGATTGAGGGTTTGTTTTTTTTTTTTTTTTTTCCCCCTCAAATAACTAGAAAAATGGATCTAGGTCAACTTGAATCTGTTTCTTCCTTTATAGTCAGTTTATAGCTTCAGTTCATGAATCTGGATTTTAGCCAGGAAGAAAAAAAGAAACATCAAAGACAAAAAGTACCAGCCAAATTAATCTGTTTTCTGAAACTTTCTGGGAGAGTCAGATATCTGCATTCATTTATGCGCTATTGACCACTATTTGTTCAGAAGGTGCTAAAAATACAGTATTTCAACAGGGTACAATGTCACCTACAAAATTTAGGTATGTTTAGGTGCTAGGTTATCATAGATACCAGTCTTTGTTACTCCTGTAGTGATGTTCCATGAGGTCTATCCTTCCACTGTTCTGAAGTTATACTTAAAATATAAAACAACAAATGAAGTAATAAAAAAGAATAAATATAAAATTATATATATATTCATCAAAAAAATTCATATCTTAAGAAAGATAACCCATGTCATAAGTAAAAATGTATCAAATTTGTAACAATTTCATTTCTCATGACAGTGAAAATGTCTACATATTTAAAAATGTAAATAATAGCTCAGCACAATATTTTAATAGAAGATCATTACAAAAATTGCTGTTATTAAAGAACCAAATAACCTGAAGTTGGAACCACACACAGTGTCTTTAGCTTCAAATCATTTTATTAACAGACTCATTAAGTTTTACCAAGGTAAATTTGGAAGTGAGACAAAACTGTTTCCTAATGTATTGGGTATAAACGTTTAAACTAACTGTTACAACTGAAGACAGCAGTGGCCTGATATGTAAAGAAAGTAAATCCTCTGTGTTCCATTAGTTTATGCTGACCATAGTCCAATTTAGCATGTGTTACAGAACATAATTTCGTGTCTCAGCACACCTTAAAAACTAGAAAGTTTTGTAATTATCTCCCAACAGAGTGGAATTAATTCAGAGCAAACTACTCAAAGCTAATGACTGCATGATCAGGTAATTTTATTGTTTGAGCAAACAATGATAATATGCTTTTAAATTTCATTTAACTTTGCTTTAATTAATGTATATCTAACAGAAAAAAATTTTCACTCTTTGGAAGGTTATTAGTTTTTATTTCCTTTGGTGGGATTTTAATATGATAGAAAATCCAACTTTTATAACTACTGCTACACTCCATAAATAATGAATACTTTACTTTGCATAATCCAAAATTCTCTATATAAATACGATGTGATTGAATCTTCTGTGCACAAACTCTTTGATATTTTAAAAGAGTTAAATTTGAACAGATTTCAGATTTCATTAAATTAACCTACTAAGTTGCAAAGGATGGGAATTTTCTTATTCATTGTAACTAATCTCTTCATTATTATTATAAAATTCTCTAATTTGAATCTAATTTTTCAGAGACACAGTTAAGGAATAACTTTATAAAATACTAAATTAACAAATAAAATTTAATTATTATACTCATAAGGATATGTTGAAGTGTTTTATAGTATTGTGTCATGCAGGATGTTTTATTACCCTATTGCTTGATAGATTAGAAAACATGTTCAATACTGGAAGAGGTCTTTAGTTAGCTCAGCTATTATTTTAAATACGTGACTAAAAAGCAATATTACTTTCAAAAAATACTATGAACAAAGTCATAATTACTCAACTATCATAGGGAATAACTATTATATTTCAGTATAATTTTCCTGGCCATAAGGACTAAAAACCCTGAACTTTATGCCTAGTTTATTCTTCTTCACTAAAGGGCACTAAGCAAAATTCAATTTTTTAAGCAATGACAACATAGTAGAGACCATCCACCTCCTAATGATAATCTGCTTCAGGGTTGTGGGCTGAGCACTTTCATTTATATCTCCTATGATATCATAATACAATTACAGTAGAAGTGAAACAAATTAAAACAAAACAGACAAAAACCCAACTAGGTGCAATAAAGAGGGCATTTTCTAGATGATTTAAATCAGGTAGGGGAGTAGTGCCTGATGAATCTGAGGGGAGAAAAGTAAAATTAAACCAACAATTAGGAAATAGTTCTGACCTGCTGAACCCTGGAGAAGGCAAAATCCCCCAAGTAAGGTAAATTCAAGTCAGAAGTATGGCTGGAAAAAAAAAGAATCAATTGAGTCTGCATATCTCATCCTTCTCTTTTCTCCTTTGGCATTTCAGGCCTTTGTTTTTCATCAGATAAATCAATATCAATTGTGAAAGCTATCTTTGAGATAGCCAGTCTTTCTATAATTATTAATGATATGACTGATGATTTTGGAAAGTTCTTCTATCAGTGTGTTATCACCTCAAATCTAATGTATAACAAACAAGAATGAAACCTCAGTAGCATACTATTCTACAGCATGTGTTTACTTCTCACAAGACTGAGTATTAGCTGGGAGCTTTGGTTGATCTCTGTCAGCCTTGTTCTCGTGTCAAAGGGTCAGCTGAGTCATTTTGAACTAGGACATCTCTATGTGTCTCTCCTCCTTGGGTGACCAGCAGGCAAACTGGTATCTTCTCTTCACTGTGATGGCACAAGAATAGGAGACAAAAATTCAGTCACAGAAATCTTTTTCAATGCTCCTTGCATCTGATCTGCTGACATCCTATTGGCCAAAATATAATGAGTGGAGGGACAGGGGATTATGTACAGCTGCAAATTTACAAGGCAAAGGTCAAGGATAGAGAAATTAGAGAAGACTTGATTTCAATGTTGAAATCTACTACATATCTAAGGGGAGATTTCCATTTTGAAAAAAATCAGTGTATGATAAAGAGATTCATAAGCACACGTGTATTATGCACATTAAAAAGTACAAAGTTCTCTAAACAAGTTATAGTTGCTGGTGGTATTACTGTCATGGTAGACAGCATTCCCTGGTAGCTCAGCTGGTAAAGAAACCGCCTGTAATGCAGGAGATCCCGGTTCCATCCATGAGTCGGGAAGATCCCCTGGAGGAGGGTGTGGCAACCCATTCCAGTATTCTTGCCTGGAGTATTCCCATGCACAGAGAAGCCTGGCGGTTGTAGTCCGTTGGATCACAAAGGGTCGGACACGACTGAGACTGAGTGACTAAGCACAGGCATCATTCTGACAATTAGTATAATGGAGGTGCCTCTTTTTTCTGTGAGTAAAGTATGGTGATACACAAAAGGTAGAAATAGAAATGAGTAAAACAGCTCAAGTAACAGAAGCTGGGGTATGACAAGAAAAAGAAACAAAACTGATTAGTAAAAATATATTTATACTATAGAGGAAAATAAGTGAGATTATTTTCTTTTTTGAAAATGCATGAATTGCAAGTCATATGTTCAGGACAATCAAAATCCATTATAGATTAGATAAAATTGACCTGAATTTGGTTAGCTTTGTACTAAAACATATGACTGAAACACACTTCCTAAATTTTCATAATTTCAGACATGACAAACAGTGATCACCAGGAAGAGACTTTTAAGAAATTACTTTAGCTACCTTTTAATTGAAGTCATTAAGTGAGTTCTACTTGGTTGCTTTTAAATGTACTGAATAATTTCTAATTTTTTTCTGGATTATTGATTTAATGAGTTCAAATATGTTGTCAATCATTCACGATCTCCTAGAAAATAAAGGAGAAAATATTCTCTTTTTACTAATTTTGAAATTTTAAGGAAATCAACCAATACACTATTTTAGAGGTAAACATACATTGTTGATCTTAAAAAAAAAAAATCCTGAAATGTATCTTTGAATACAAACTATATTCCAAAAGTTTCACAAATATCTAAGAATTGTTTTATTTCTAATAAGTGGACCATATCTGTGCCATAAGAAAAAACTCCATATAAATCTTTCAGCTCAGTTTATTTTAGCTAAATTAGATGCACTGTTCTTTTAGATTAGATTAAAAATTCACTCTCATTCCTGTCTGACTCTTTGCTATCCCATGGACCATACAGTCTGTAGTTCTCCAGGCCACTGGAGTGGGTAGCTGTTCCCAATCCAGGGATCAAACCCAAGTCTCCCACATTACAGGAAGATATTTTACCAGTTGAGCCACAAGGGAAGCCCATGAATACTGGAGTGGGTAGCCTATCCCTTCTGCAGTGGATCTTCCCAACCCAGAATCAAACTGAGGTCTCCTGCATTGCAAGCGTATTCTTTACCAGCTGAGCTACCAGAAAACCCCTATCTGTGCTGTAAGAAAAAGCTCCACATTTATCTTTCAGCTCACTTTATTTTAGCTATATTAGCTGCACTGTTCTTAATTAAACATTTAAATAAATTAGAAGTTAAACAAGTTAGGAATCTGAGAAGCATAAAAAATAATGTATTTCCTAAATTTCCCTGTTTGATTAGTGAAGCAAGAAAATTAATCACTATTAAGAAAATGCATTTTTTAATTTATCAGAAGTTGTAAAATATAGGAGTCAAGAAAACTTCATAAATTAAGGTCATATAGCTTTTTCATGTGTATGTTTTTCATATGTAGCTTTTTCATATGTACATCTGTATGTTAATAGGTAGATGTTGCAAAAATATAACAATGTAGCCATACTTATCAAATGATTAGAAGTCATTTACAAGCAAATGATATAAGTGTCCAAACTCTTTTGTGTAAGAAAATATTTTTTCTGATGATGGTTAAAATGAAACTGGGGAATTAAGAGAGAAAATGTGCCATGAAAACTTTGCAAAAGGATCAAAGTTACTGTTTAAGAGAAATGGAAATGTCCTAAAGGCTTACTAAACTAATTCCCTTCTAAATCCAGAAATAAATGAAAAATAAAGTCACAGAAATTTAAATCCAAAATGGAGCTTGGAGAAAATTTAGTCTAATTCTCTAACTAAAAAGTGAACTACATTCAAGTTTCACTGACAGGGTTATAAGGACCATGACCAGAACCTCATCTCTTATTCCCCAGTTTTATGCCATTTCTGCAGCTCCACACCGGCCTTGAGAGGAAAGGATCCTAGAGGTTAATAATGCACTATGTTCTGTTGCTTACTCTTGGAACTTTAAATCTGTAAGAATGGGAGGGGACTGATGTCACAGCTGACTAGATAAATCTGATAAAATATATACTTTTTTTTTTTCTGTGAGCTACTTCCACAGAAATTGTTTTTACAGAGAATTTTTGATACAAACAAATGTAGCATGAAAGTCAGAATGTGGCAGGCACCCAGGGTTGTCACTCCCCCCAGATAGCAGAGATTTCAACACATCTTGATTTCCTCTGTAATTAGAGAGATTTAGTCTATTAACGACTTGAATCCCCAATGGGCAACTAATATATTCATAAGGTAGCACAGGTAGCAATAAATGAATTCTGAAAAATTATTGTTAAAAACAAAGCAAACTATGTTCAAGGTACAGGGTTTCTTCCAAAGTACTTAAAGTGTGCCTACAGCTACCAGAACAGATTGCTGGTCAATTTAGGTGAACCAAACATTAGTCAGTTCTGGTGAAAATAAGGCATATGACTAAACTAATTGCATGTTTGTCTAACTTGATAGTTATAAATGCAATCATTCCGTCATTCAATCAACAGTTTAAATATATTTTTGTTTCATTTTTATTGCAAAAGTAATGTACATTTATTTCAAAATATGCAAAAAAATCATAAAAATAAAATAATCTGTGATCTTTATACTATTAACATTTTAATATATATGTTTCCAAGCATTTTTTTCTCACCTATACATGTTACTTCACAAACTGTTTAAATAATCTAAAAGTTTTACTGTAACATAAAGCATCTTTCTGTCAATAACTTTCTAAAAAGAAGTTTGATGTCTTTATATTGTGAATGAAAATGATTTACTCAATTTCCCACCTCTATGTATACATATAAGTAATTTCTTTTGAGATAAAGACTATATTTTTAAAAGTGTGTGATATGCATACTTCTTCCAATAGTAAAAAATCAGTATGTTGAATTGTCTAAGAAAAAAAGGAATAGATACTGACATTTGGAATGCTATCTATTTGAATTCTATCTATTTTAGTGCCTGCCTAACTCTTTGCGCCTTACTCGCTCAGGTCTTTGCGACCCTATGGACTGAAGCCCTCCAAGCTTCCCAGTCCATGGAATTTTCCAGGCAATGATACTAGAGTGGGTTGCCATTTCCTTCTCAGGGGATCTTCCCAACCGACATCTCCTGTATTGGCAAGCGGATTCTTTACCAGCTGAGCCACTGGAGTAGGACTGCTTTAAATCTGAATAAATAATTTAATATTGAAGGATATTTCTTGAGAGGTTTCAATTTTGAAACCAAAGCATCATATACTCTTGTTGTTGTTCAGTTTTTCAGTCCTGTCTGACTCTTTGCAAACATGGAATGCAGCTCGCCTTGCTTCCCTGTCCTTCACTGTCTCCCAGGGTTTGCTCAAACTCATGTCCATTGACTCATTGAAGCCATCCAACAATCTCATCATCTGCTGCCCCCTTCTCCTTCTGCCATCAGTCTTTCGCAAGATCAGGATCTGTTCCAGTGGGTCGGCATCAGGTGACCAAAGTATTGGAGCTTCAGTTTCAGCATCAGTCCTTCTGATGAATTTTCACAGTTGATTTTCTTTAGGATGGACTGGTTTGATCTCTGCTGTCCAAGGGACCCTCAAGAGTCTTCTCCAGCACCACAGTTTGAAAGCATCTATTATTCAGTGCTCAGCTTTCTTTATTGTTCAGTTCTCACATCTGTACATGACTACTGGGAAAACCATAGCTTTGCCTAGATAGGTCTTTGTCAGCAAAGTGATGTCTCTGCTTTTTTAATAAGCTGTCTAGATTTGTCATAGCTTTCTTCCAGGGAGCAAGCATCTTTTAATTTCATGTCTACAGTCACCGTTTTGGAGCCCAAGAAAATAAAGTCTATCACTGTTTCCTTTTGTTTGCCATGTCCCCATCTGTTTGCCATGAAGTGATGGCACCAGATGCTATGATCTTAGTTTTTTGAATTTTGAGTTTTAAGCCAGCCTTTTCACTCTACTCTTTCACTTTCATCAAGAGGCTCTTTAGTTCCTTTTTGCTTTCTGTCATTAAGGTGGTGTCATCTGCATATCTCAGATTATTACTGTTTCTCCTGGCAATCTTGATTCCAGCTTGAGCTTCATCCAGCCTGGCATTTCCCATGATGTACTCTGCATATAAGTTAAATAAGCATGGTGACAACATACAGTCTTGATGTACTCCTTTCCCAGTTTTAAACCAGTCTGTTGTTCCACGTCTGGTTCTAACTGATGTTTCTTGACCTGTATACAGGTTTCTTAGGGGGCAGGTAAGGTGGTCTGGTATTCCCATCATGAGATTTTTTCATAGTTTGTTGCTTATGCTCTTTATTTTTCTACACTTTTCCCATGAAAGAAAGTTTTGGACTTTTGTGAAAATTATAGCTAATAATGCATGAATAGCAGAGGTAAAAGGTTAATGAAAATGGACTCATTGAAAAACATTGATTTTTGTGTTCTGAAACAGCTGTGTGTTTGGTAAAAGGTGAAAATATTTATATAATATTTACATAACAAAAACTTCAATAGAAAAATTTCATTTAACTTTTGACCTAATGAAAGGCAAATATTATCACATTAATACTTCTGCTATATAGATCCAAAAGTCACAGTTGTATGTATTAAATAAACCTTTTGATGGCATACAGGTTGTAAAAGGAGAAGTTAGGATTCAAACAATTGATTCTGCATTTCTGTAGTTATCACTTCCATACTGAGAGGAATTTGAGGCAATGTTACCTCCCTCTCTCCTCCTAGTTTTGGTGATGGAAATTAAAGTTATTAAAACTTATACAGCCTTCCAAAATATTGTCTATCTTGAAGCATATCTATGTACACTTGAAAAGATGTTTATTCTACTGTTGTTGAATGTAATATTCTAATGACAGTTAGGGCATCCCTGGCGGCTCAGCTGGTAAAGAATCTACCTGCAATGCGATAGGTCACATTCCAGCTTCAACTGATACTACTTAATGCATTATGTAATAATCTTAAAACAGCATCATTTCATCTTTCCCTCTTGACTTTTAGCTATGTTTCTCGTATATTTTATTGCTATTTATATTAATAGTCCTGGGAAAGTGAAAGTGAAACCACTCAGTCATGTCAGACTCTTTGCGACCCCATAGACTGTAGCCTACCACGCTCCTCAGTCCATGGGATTTTCCAGGCAAGAGTACTGGAGTGGGTTGCCATTTCCTTCTCCAAATAACTTTGGGAGTTCCTTTCAATTTTGAAATTTGAGCAATGCATTTTTAAAAAATGATTTATTTTCTCCAGAATACCTAAACATTTAGAGGTAGGAAATGATCTCATGGTATGTCTACTGTATTCCCAGAAATACAAATAATAAAACACTTTTAAGCATATCTAAAAAGGAGGAAAATGTGTTATTTCAATCAATTCCAGTAGTCTTTGAGTAAAGACACAGGAAAAAGGGGAAAATATGAGATGGTTTTATGATAGACAAATACATTCCAATTTTCAATAAGAGGAATATAGAGATCATACCATGAGTTGAAGAGTATTGTAGTGATCTCATAACAAGAATTCAAACATAATTATATATGTCAATCCCAGAGGAATGGAACTTTCTGTTTTTTCTGCTTCTCTTTTTAGAAAAAAACTAAACTCAAAATCGTCCTCACTTATTAAATTCCATTCTCATCCTTCCAACTATAAAGAGGAAAACTCTTGCTACCATCTTTGAATCTTCTTTCTCCCAGATAATATGTTTGTTTCATCTGGAATTCATTTAAGTTTCATATTAAATATTCAACTTTTCAATTCAACCCATCTTTTATTTTTTGAATCCATTTCAGTTTGGGCTTTGCTATTACTATTCCACCAAAAATAGCTTTTTTTCAAAGATCTTTTCCAATAAATATTCTTTGTGTGTGTGTGAAGTTTTTCTCTTGGTGTGCAATTTATCACTCCATTTTCTTGATTGTGGTCTAGTGTGCCCTATTCTTTTTTTTTTAGCTGATTCTTTCTCAAATGTGTAGCTTCTAAATATGGGAGTTACAAGAATTCAATTCCTAAGATGTTTTCATAGCTATATATTATCCATCCTTCTATTTTTCGTATCTATAGCACTTAATTTTTATTTCCAGATTCATCTATTGAGCTTCCTTATTAATATTCTTCTTTGATATTTAATAGATGTCTCATATTTGTCTCATATTTTTAAAACCCAACTCACGTCTCTCCCTCCCACTTCATCTCTGAAACCTGATCTTGACACAGTCTTCTTAAAGGTCTCACTGATTTTTTTTTTCTCTCATACCTTACACTGGTTCCATCGACAAATTATATATGCCTGAATTCAAGGTATATTCTGAATCAGACTATTTCCTCCCACTTCTACCACTGTTGCCAACATTACTAATATCTATCCTATGGATCATTGTAGTAGCCTCCTTAACAGTTTCTTTGTTTCCTCTCAGTACTCACCTAAAGACTATTCTCAATACAGCTGCTGCTGCTAAGTCGCTTCAGTCGTGTCCGATTCTGTGCGACCCCATAGACGGCAGCCCACCAGGCTCTGCCATCCCTGGGATTCTCCAGGCAAGGATACTGGAGTGGGTTGCCATTTCCTTCTCCAATGCATGAAAGTGAAAAGTGAAAGTAAAGTCGTTCAGTCGTGTCCAACTCTTCGAGACCCTATGGACTGCAGCCTACCAGGCTCCTTCCTCCATGGGATTTTCCAGGCAAGACTACTGGAGTGGGTTGACATTGCCTTCTCCTTCTCAATACAGCAGTCAGCAGAAATTATTTTTAAACGTAGAATATGTCATGGTATCCATTCATTCTAAACCCTCTGATGGATTAAAATTTTACTCAGTAAAAGCAAGCTCCTCACAAAAGCCTGGAGTAATCCAACAGCAGCCTGTGATCTAGCCCCCAGTTACATCTCTGCAGCTTCTGCTCCTCTGTTTCTTGGTCTGCCTTTCTCAGTACAACTGTCTTCTTTATGTATTTTTAACTCTTCAGCATGTTTCAGCTGTTGGGTCTTATCATTTGAAGTTTTCTCTGCTTGGAGTAACTTTCTCAATATCTACTTGTTTCACTCCGTCAACATACTTTATATTTTGACCAAATGTCACCTAATTAGAACGTTTACATAAAATCATAGACTTTACCCTCTACCCTGTTTCCCTCCCTCCTTTTTTTTTGTTGTTATTGATACTGTTTATCTTCTGACATACTATTCATTTCTTGCTTATTTTCTATACAAGCATTGAAAATTAAGCTTTAAGATAGCAGAATTTTCTTCCCATTTTGTTCAATAATATAATTCCAGGACCTAGAATAGAGTACTGGTGGGTGATCAAAAAAACCTGGTAGAATTACTAAATGAATGATATTTTTATCTTTTGTATCTTAAATTAAATAACTTGAGGCTAAAATTAATTTATAAAGAAACAGAACCTCATTAATACTAAAAGAATGTAGAAATCTAAAAAAATAAATTTTATAAATTAAAAGAGGAGAAAGTTCTCAGATAATTGTGGTAGACAGAATATTGACCCCCAAAGATATCCCTAATTCTTAAAATCCGAAAATATTATGTTATATGCCAATAGAGACTTCTCAAACATCATTACATGATTTCTTAATACTGAGAACCTTTCCTAAATTAAGTCAGAAAGAGATGTGCCAATGAATGAAACATCAGAGAGTTTGTAACACAGAGGATGAAAGAACACAAGGAATGTGTGAGGTCTCTAGAAATTGAAACAGCAGCAAATATACTCTCCTCCTAGAGCTCCTGAAAGGAGTATGGTTTATTATATTTTAGTCCAATAGACTTTTGTCAGAATTTTGACCTAGGCATATAAAGAAGACATCTTTAGTGTAGAACTTGTTCTGGTTGAGGAGAATATATTTTAATATATCGATACTTTCTGAACTAATGCATAAACAAAATGGAATTTATCCCCCCAAATGCCCAGAGGTCATTTTTTAATTTAACAGGGTGATTTATAAAGTTTCTGGAGAATTAAGCATGAAAAGATAGAAGAAAAAGAAAAGATTTAGAATAAAAGAATTTAAACTTCTAGCCTTTCACATATGAAAACTGTTAGGAAAATCCATTAACTGAAATATTTTGACATTGATTAATAAAATGATGAAAAGAAATAATAAGCAGAACAGAAAGTGCAGAAACAGACCCAAAAATGTGACTTTCTAACATGATAAATTAGGTATTTTAAACATTGAAGGAAAAGCAGAAATTCGGTTATTCAACACAAATTATTAGTTCAAATGTCTTTAGCAATCTGGAAAAACAGATTTCAATCTCATGTATTTTATAAAAATTAAACCTAGATGTATAAAATGAAAAGTAATAAATAAAATTACTGAAAAGCAAACACATACAAAATAAACAAATCTTAGGCTGTACAAACTCCACTTGGAGGAATTTATTGTCTCACTAAGCATAAGGCAAAAGGGTGGTTAATCTGAGTTTATAAAGCAAAATAAATGCTAAAAGAATAAAAAACTTCTTCAAGGGAAAAATGTTACCAATAAAGTTCATCAGTTTTACAAATGAAAAATAATTTCTGTTTAGATCAACCAGATCATTCCCATATGTAGCATCACCATAGCATCTTTTGTGGTAGAAGGTGGTTAACAAGAGATCCTAAAGAAAGTGAACATAATGGCCATTTGAAGGCATACCCCTTTTTAGATAAGAAATTCATTGCTTTTGGGATTTCTTTATCCATGAACCATAGCAAATGTACAGTAAGTATGAGTGTAAATGTCAACAGGTTTTAGAAAAGGCAAGAATATAAAACAGAAAGGAGAGCAGTAAGTTCAACTGGAAGGCAAAGGAAATATTTCTCCCTTTTCATATATAGGAAAAAAATAATAGAAAATAGCTCTCCTAAGAAATTTTTTTAAAAAATTGCTGTCAAAACCCATCTGTAAGAGAGAGAAAAAAATAGTCAGACCAGAATTATACATTGGGTTGTCACTGAGTAACCATGAGATTTTGTCAGAGAGGCAATTACCAAACAACAGTCAGGAGGTATTTTCTGTCTGATTATTTCAAAAGTTGTCAGTCAGATTTTGGTCCGAAATGAGTTTATGTACCGTGGCCAGCAGAAAGAAGAAACTCTCAGTTTATATTTTGATATCTTTGCCATAAACTGGGGGTTTTCTTCTGGACTTTATGCTATGTATTATACAGTTTATAATAGCCCCAGAGAGAAGATTTGAGAACAAAGAGTAGGGAGCCCCTACCTGATAGCATCTGACCACTGCATTTGAGAAGTTGGAAAAACTCTGCCTTCTGACTTAAAGTGAGTTTTACTCATTAACTGGGTATTGGTTGTTCTCATTCATTTTCATGAATATTCCTAAGGCAACTCCTTTCTCACAAGAACATCAGGTAAACATGCATTTTAATCAAGGACCATAAATCCCAAAGCTTGAGAATGGTTTATTTGAGGCTGAAAATCTATAGCTGTTTGTGACTAAGGATTCACATGTAAGTATAAATTGAATATAATAGGGGACTAGCCCTTGAAGCCTGTCTCACTATCCATTGTTAACATCAGTCAATCATGTCCAGTAAGGTAAGCATTCATGGAATTATAGCTGACCTTGTGATTTTGAGGATAACCCTCACTCAGGAAGAAGACAGGCATTGTTCTACTAAAGAGCAGTTCTGTCCTAAGGAAAACATTCAGGATAAGCACAATTGTAACTCTTTAAAAGGCTTATAGTCTATGGTGAAAAATTAAAGAAAATTATGAATTCCTTTTTAATTCAAATATTGATGAGGAGGGGTAGTATAAGGTCACTGATAATACTGAATAAAAGATGGAATATCCAGGAACAGACTCATACAATGTTCTGAGAATTTGAGGAAATAAAGAGAAACTTTCAGTGTAGCCTTAGAGAATTCTAATCCAAGATACCGGAGAACTTGATATGAAAAAGAAAATAAGAATAGACTAGAAGATTGATTAATGATTAATTGACTGAGGTAGTACAAATCAATGTTTCTTTAATGAGAAACATTGAGACAGAAAGGCTATCAGGGAAATTTAAGAGGTGTTTTAGTAGAAGTGCATATCTTAAATGAATTGATATAGTGGATAAATATGAATTATCAGGTGTTGAGAACAAAAGTGGGCAATAGAGAAGGAAGGATTCCTTGCAATATGGCTGCCTGGAGAATAGATTCTGAGAAATACGTGAATTAAGTCAGAATCATCTAGCATTCCTCTTCAGGAGAAAATTCTAACTAGACTCTATCTGTGGTAAAACAGGGGCTTCCCCAGTGGTTCAGTCAGTAAAGAATCCACCTGCAATGAGACTGCCTGTAATACCAGAGAACTGGGTTCAATCCCTGGGTTGGGAAGATCCACAGGAGAAGGAAATGGCAACCCACTCCAGTAATCTGATAAAATAGATTACCTAACCTAAACTTAACAAAAGACGTTTCATTCTACTATACTAATAAATAGAAAAGTAATTTTGTACATGCATATCAGTCTATGATAGAATTACCTATACTCCAAAAAGGAAACTATAGGGGAAAAGACAAAGTCTGGTAAAACCCAGAAAACTTTTGGTGGGCCACAATTTCCAGCTCCGTGATAGTGAGCTGCTGGCCTTAGATACCACTAAATAAGTAACTAAGTGTTAGTCGCTCAGTCGTGCCTGACTCTTTGTGACCCTGTGGACTGCAACCCACCAGACTCCTCTGTCCATAAGATCCTTGAGATTTTCCAGGCAAGGATACTGCAGTGGGTTGCCATTTCCTTCTCCAGGGGCTTTTCCCAACCCAGGGATCAAACCTGGATCTC